>NC_089873.1:177727500-177892500 GCF_040182565.1 Anser cygnoides
GGGAAAACAAACTAACAAAAAGAATATGCAAAACAAGACATGCACGGCACAATTGCTCACCATCAGCCAACTGATGCCCAGCCAACACCTCAGCAACAGGAGCTTCCCCAGTCAACTCTCCCCAGTTTTATTGCTGAATCGTTTGGTATGGAAAAATCCTTTGGTCAAGTTGGGTCAGCTGTCCTGATTACGTCCCCTCACAGCTTCTTGTGCATGCTCAGCCTCCTCACTATGGTCAGTATGAGGAGCTGAAAGTCTTTAACTCCAGTCAAGCTCTATTCAGCAACTAAAGCACTGGTGTGTTATAAGCATTATTTTCCTCCTAAATCCAAAGCATGGCACCATACCAGACGATATGAAGAAAATTATCCCAGACAAAACCAGTTAACTTTTGCAGTTTTCTTCTTTATACATACATATTAAATGGAAAACTTTTGTGCTGTTTTTCCTTTCTGATGGCATCTCATGACTGACACCAAACAGAGTAAAGGGACAGGGATTTTTCCTGGAAGGTTCTAACATTGTCTGCCACAAAGAGAGAAATAACCTATTTAAATCAGGATGCTCATAAAGGGAATGTATGGAGTAACATCTCAGGAGGTCCTTGGCTTTCTGGATGCTTCTGAACCCTATAGCAGATATAAATAGTCTGACTAAAACTCTATTCTACAGAAATCATGTTATAGCAGCGCATATTGTATCACTGCTGTCAAGTTCCTTTATCCTAGAAGCCCACACAAGTTCATGTGAGTCTAAATTCGGCTTTCAGCATTTCAGTATGAATCACAAACAATTTCATTGAAATGTTGGTCCAGATGCTCGTTGTGATTAATGCATACTGTAAACTCAAGAACAGTTCACAGAATTAGTTAAAAAAAGAAAAGAAAAAAAAAAGAAAAAAAAAGATGTTAATATGTTGTGAATAAATATCACGTAGGAGGTTCTGGTTCAATGTTTATATCAATTATCTATAAATTATTATTTGTTAATGATTTGGTTGAACCATGATTAGGCACAGATTATAAATCATAATGTATAATTTGTCTCTCCCAATATAACAGTTAATTTGTTAAACCAGATACCATAGAATGTCAAAGGCTGAACATATGAATTTTCACGTTAAAAAAATAATAATAATGAATAAGTATTGAAAATTTCAGATTTTGCAGAAAGTATCACTTCTGGGTGACATCTCTGGAACAACATGACCCAAGAATAAGCATCAAAATATTTTTTCTTATCCATTATAACCAACATCCAAATACTTAGACAACTTTACTTAATGATTATTATTATTCTATTCATTTATTGCTAAATGTATGAATCTGTAAATTTTGTAAAGCTGTATTGCTGACAAACTGGATGTTACATTAGAAGAATTAAGAGTGAAATAAAATGTTAACAGTGGGTATAAATGAATTTATTTGAAGGATAAAGATAAGATTAACCTATCCAGACTTCACTTCAGTAAAACAAATGAAGATACAGCTTTTCTTTCTTTCTTCTTCCTTCCTTCCTTTCTTTTTCTTTCTCTCCTTTTCTTTCTTTCCTTTTTCTTTCTTTCTTTTCTTTCTTTTCTTTCCTTCTTTCTTTACTTTTCTTTCTCTCTCTCTCTCTCTCTCTCCCTCTCTCTTCCTTCCTTCCTTCCTTCCTGCTCATTGACCCTAACGGTCACTTTTTTCACTATTATTTTGGCTTAGAGGACTGTTCTTTATTTTGAAGTCTTTTCCTGTTTAGAATCCAGAGTTCTAGAGGTCACTTTTGATGAAAGAATCTTTGAACATCCATTATCTGTAGGCACTGAAAGATTAGAGCTGTCATTTCCAGAAGTACATATTGACAGAAAACTGCTATTTTTTAGTCTAATTTTGTTTTCAGAAACTATTTAATACAGCACTGTCCATCAAGTGGGTATAGAAGGACTAAATGTGAAAGATAATTTGAAAGCACTCCATGTCAGTGAGATGTCACCTACCAATTACAGTGTATGAAGGCATTCTGAATGACATATGTTCATGTTTTATCAACAAAGATACTGTATATAGCACTACATATCTGATGAACATTTTTTGCCATAATTTTCTAAGAGAAGATTCATGTAATAATTTGTCTTTGTAGGGTTACCTGTGTGCATACGTTTGTCCTTCCGTATGTCATCTATTAAAAAATATTTTTGAACACGGGGGCAGATTTCAACCAACAAGAACAACAGGGCACAAAGATAAAGTTCTCTGAAGTTTTGTGAAAAATAGGCAGTAGCATAAAGAAAGGAATTTCAGTGAGTTCTTCAGTTTAATATTAAACAACAGAAAATCCATTTTATAAATACGCCAATCACTGGAAAAAGCATCAGCCAATGCTTGCAGTCAACTGCACAATACAAATTTTATAAAATAATCTAGACGTTGTTAGTTCCATGCTCACAGAAGAAAGAATTTATATTTTATGTGGATACTGTTCTGTGAGGAATACTGCACATTGGGATTACTGTTGAGACTGTAGTCAGTTAAAAGCCTTGGTCTGAATTTTCGATTAAAATATAAATAAATAAATAAAAACTGATGTAAATATGTACATATATGGAAAAAATATATACAGGCATTCAGTTGCATATGCGAAAAGGTTAAAAAATAAATAAAATAAAAAAGGAAAGAGGTTGGAGACATACTTTTTTGGTTTCCAACTTGGCTTTCAACATTTATGATTTACTCTAATATTGAATTTAAGAAAGAATATGTTCTACGATTTCCATGTCTACTATCTTAGCACTCATGGAATAAATTATTTGGGGGAGGGGAGGGGGGGGAATGTAAGAAGCTTTTCCAAGTATTGATCAATTTTTTTCTCTTTTTTTCTTCTTTCTTTTCCTTTCCTTTCCTTTTTTTCTTTTCTTTATCTTTATTTTTTCCCTTCCCTTCCTCATTTCCTTCACTTCCCTTTCCTTCCCTTTCCCTTTCCTCTCCTCTCTGCCCCACCCCTCTCCTCCCCTCCACTTCACCTCTTCTCGCCTTGCCTTGCATTTCTCTTGCCTTGCCTTGCCCTGCCCTGCCCTTTTCCTTGCCTTCCCTTCCCTACACTTTCCCTTTCCTACACCTTCCCCTTCCTCTTCGCCTCCTCCTTCCCCTTCCCATTCTTTTTCTTTTCATTTCATGACAATGATCTGATTGTATCGTGTGCATTCTTTTTGAACTTAGAACACACAAATTCAACGTGAAAACACCTGAAACTGCATAGCCAATGAATGTTAATCGTATGTCAGACGAAGAAAAAAAAAAGGATTCAATTAATCATTTATAAGTATTTCAATAAAGTTTTCACTTGGCCTTCAAATACAGTTCAGCATATTAAAAGGAGTTTGATATGCCATGGGAATATAATCTGATCATTTTTCAAAACTGAGACCATTCTGGAAAATTTTAACTGAGGTAGTAGAATTTTCATTTGAAAGCATGCCAGAGAAATCAACTAAATCTCATTTTCTTCATTAAAAAGACAATCCAGAAAGAGAATTTCCAAGACATTCAATCCTCATATAAATTGACACAGGAACATGTATATGTATACACATATAAACAGAATCACAGAATCACAGAATCGTATAGGTTGGAAGAGACCTCCAAGATCATCTAGTCCAACCTCTGTCCTAACACTAACAAGACCTCCACTAAACCACATCACTAAGGGCTACATCTAAACATCTTTTAAAGACCTCCAGGGATGGCGACTCACCCACTTCCCTGGGCAGTCCATTCCAATGCCTAACAACCCTTTCAGTAAAGAAGTTCTTCCTAATATCCAACTTAAACCTCCCCTGGTGCAACTTTAGCCCATTCCCCCTCGTCCTGTCACCAGGCACGTGGGAGAATAGACCAACCCCCACCTCTCTACAGCCTCCTTTAAGGTACCTATAGAGAGTGATGAGGTCTCCCCTGAGCCTCCTCTTCTCCAGGCTGAACAACCCCAGCTCCCTCAGCCGCTCCTCATAAGACTTGTTCTCCAGACCCCTCACCAGCTTCGTTGCCCTTCTCTGGACTTTCTTGAGCACCTCCATAACCTTCTTGTAGCGAGGGGCCCAAAAGTGAACCCAGTACTGGAGGTGCGGCCTCACCAGAGCCGAGTACAGGGGGACAATCACCTCCCTAGACCTGCTGGCCACACTGCTTCTTATACAAGCCAGGATGCTGTTGGCCTTCTTGGCCACCTGAGCACACTGCTGGCTCATATTCAGCTGCCTATCAACCAGTACTCCCAGGTCCTTCTCGGCCAGGCAGCTTTCCAACCACTCATCTCCCAGCCTGTAGCGCTGCTTGGGGTTGTTGCGCCCCAGGGGCAGGACCCGGCACTTGGCCTTGTTGAACTTTATACAGTTGGCCTCAGCCCATTGGTCCAGCCTATCCAGATCCTCCTGCAGAGCCTTCCTTCCCTTGAGCAGATCGACACACGCACCTAACTTGGTGTCATCTGCAAACTTACTGAGGGTGCACTCGATCCCCTCATCCAGGTCATCGATAAAGATATTGAAGAGGACTGGCCCCAGCACTGAGCTCTGGGGGACTTCACTAGTGACCGGCCTCCAACTGGATTTGGCTCCATTCACCACGACTCTTTGGGCCCTGCTATCCAGCCAGTTTCTAACCCAACAAAGCGTACGCCAGTCCAAGCCATAAGCAGCCAGTTTCTTGAGGAGAATGTTGTGGGAAACAGTGTCAAAAGCCTTACTGAAGTCAAGGTAGATCACATCCACAGCCTTCCCCTCATCCACCAAGCGCGTCACTTTGTCATAGAAGGAGATCAGGTTCGTCAAGCAGGACCTGCCTTTCATAAACCCATGCTGACTGGGCCTGATCGCCTGCTTGCCCTGCAAGTGCCGCGTGATGACACTCAAGATAATCTGCTCCATGAGCTTTCCTGGCACTGAGGTCAAACTAACAGGCCTATAGTTCCCCGGGTCTACCCTCTGACCCTTCTTGTAGATGGGCGTCACGTTTGCTAGCCGCCAGTCGACCGGGACCTCCCCTGATAGCCAGGACTGCCGATCAATGATGGAAAGCGGCTTGGCCAGCTCCTCCGCCAGTTCGCTCAGTACCCTTGGGTAGATCCCATCCGTCCCCATCGACTTGTGTACATCCAAGTGCTGTAGCAGGTCACCAAACATTTCCTCGTGGATAGTGAGGGCCACATCCTGCTCCCCATCCCCTTCCACCAGCTCAGGGTACTGGGTATCCAGAGAACAACTGGTCTTGCCGCTAAAGACTGAGGCAAAGAAAGCATTGAGCACCTCAGCCTTTTCCTCATCTCTTGTAACTAAGTTTCCCAGCGCATCCAGTAAAGGATGGAGATTCTCCTTAGTCCTCCTTTTGGTGTTGATGTATTTGTAAAAACATTTTCTGTTATCTTTAACGGCAGTAGCCAGATTGAGGTCTAGGTGAGCTTTGGTCTTTCTAATTTTGTCCCTGCACAGCCTCGCAACAGCCTTATAGTCCTCCTGAGTAGCCCGCCCTCTTTTCCAAAGATTATAAACCCTCCTTTTTCTCCTAAGCTCGAGCCACAACTCTCTGCTCAGCCAGGCCAGTCTAGTTCCGCGTCGGCTCATCTTTGGGCACGTGGGGACAGACCGCTCCTGAGCTATTAAGATTTCCTTCTTGAAGAGTGCCCAGCCTTCCTGGAGTCCTTTGCCCTTCAGAACCACCTCCCAAGGGACTCTGCCAACCAGTGTCCTGAACAGCTCAAAGTCAGCCCTCCAGAAGTCCAAGACAGCGGTTTACTGGTCCCTTTCCTGGCTTCGCCAAGAATAGAGAACTCTACCATTTCGTGGTCACTCTGCCCAAGACAGCTCTCGACCACCACATCTCCCACCAGTCCGTCACTGGTTGTGAACAGAAGGTCTAGCGGGGCACCTCCCCTGGTAGGCTCTCTAACCAGCTGCGTCAGGAAGCTATCTTCCACGCTCTCCAGAAACCTCCTAGACTGCTTTCTCTGGGCTGTGTTGTGCTTCCAGGATATGTCTGGGAAGTTGAAGTCCCCCATGAGAACAAGCGCTGACGATTTTGTGGCCTCTGCCAGCTGCCTGTAGAACTCCTCATCCATCTCCTCATCCTGGTTCGGCGGTCTATAACAGACCCCCACCAGGATGCTTGCCTTGTTGGCCTTCCTGCTGATCCTAACCCACAGAGACTCAACCTCATCATTCCCAGCCTCATGTTCCTCAACATCAAAACACTCTCTAACACAGAGAGCCACACCACCACCCCTTCTGTGCTGCCTGTCCCTTCTGAAGAGCCTATAGCCAGACATTGCAGCACTCCAGTCATGAGAGTGGTCCCACCATGTTTCCGTGATGGCAACTAAGTCATAGCCTTCCCGCTGCACGATGGCTTCCAGCTCCTCTTGTTTGTTACCCATGCTGCGTGCATTAGTGTAGATGCACTTCAGTCGGGCCATTGCCTTCTTCCCCGGCTTTGCCATTGTTCCCCCTGTTACAGCTCCAACAAGCCTTATTTCAGCCCCATCCCCCTTCTTTCCTAGTTTAAAGCCCTCTCAATGAGCCCTGCCAGCTCCTGGGCTAGGATCCATTTTCCCCTTAGAGATAGGGACTAGTCTGCGGTCACCAGGCCAGGTGCCGAGTAAAGCGCCCCATGGTCAAAAACCCAAAATTTCTGTGTTGGCACCAGCCTCTGAGCCACGTGTTAATCAGGTGGGCTTTCTGTGTCCTCTCGGTACCCCTCCCTGCCACTGCAGGGATACACGAAAACACCACCTGTACTCCCGCTCCATCCACTAACCGTCCCAGTCCCCTTAAGTCCCGTTTGATAGCCTTCAGGCTTCTCTCTTCAATATCATCACTGCCAGCCTGGACTATCAAAAGAGGGTAGTAGTCAGAGGGGTGAACCAGGTTGGGACGCTTTCTGGCAACATCCCTGACCCTGGCCCCAGGGAGGCAGCAGACTTCCCTGCGGGTAGGGTCAGGTCGACAAATAGGGCCCTCTGTTCCCCTGAGAAGGGAGTCGCCTACAACGATCACCCTTCTGTCTTTCTTGGTGGAGGCAGTCTTGAGGCGTGGAGTCGGCTTCCTCGCCCTAGGCATCCTCCTGGGTAGACTTTCTACCTCGTCCTCACCCACCGCTCTCTCAAGCTCCAGGGCCTCAAATCTGTTATGTAAGGGCACCTGGGAAGGTGGGGCCGGTGGGGGGGGGGGGGGCGTTGCCTGCGAGGTCGAGCAGGGACCTGTCTCCATCCCTCCTCAAATCCTAGGTCGCCTCCCTCTGCCTGACAGCGACAGGGCAGGGGGTCCACCCCCATTTGGGGTGTCTCACCCCAGTACCTCTCCTTCAGGCCCTGCAGGGAGTCACTCCACCAGTCTATCTCCCGCTCACACTCCCTGATAGCCCTCAACCTATCCACCTTCTCTTTGAGTTCTGCCACCAGGCGGACCAGGTCATCCACCTGCTCGCACCTCACACACACAATGCCTCTGCCTCCCTCAGATGGCAGCAACAGGCTCAGACAGTCCCTGCACCCAGAGACCTGAACTGCCGCATTGTTGAGCAGGCGGTCAGTCTGGGTGGTTACAGACTTTCTAAAGAGAGCGCTCTGCCTGGTGTAGACCATTGCAGCCTAGCTAGTGGTCGACAGCCGTTAAAGGTGTTGTTCTTATGGGCGGGGGGGGGGGGGAAACTCTGCCCTCTCCGCCCTCCCTGCTCGCCCTGCCTGCGCAAACTGCCGCGCCCCGCCCTTCTGACGCGCCACGCCCTGTTTGCCCGCCCTGGTCGCCTTGCTCTTGGTCGCCCCGATCCCTAGGGGCTGCTTTTGAACGGCCGGGGAGGGGGCGCTGCTGGCTCCGCCTACGCCTCGTCAGCCTCCCTCGCGGGGGCTGCCGGGACCTGGCGGCTCCCTCGAGCGGCCTCGATGTCGGAAAACGAGCCGTGCCTGTCCGATCCCCCGCTCCACTGCAGAACGCGCCTGCCCCGGAGCCGATCGCCTCGGCAAGTGGCTGCGAAATGACGGTGTCGCCCGATTTAAATGGCCCGCCGCTGACGCTGCTGGCAGCGTCATTAAACAGACATTAAAAAAAAAAAAAAAAACAAAAAACAGACATTAGACATTAAAAAAAAGTCTAAAAAAAATATTGTCTAGAAAGTAACTGAACGACTTTTCAATGTCAGTAAATTCTCATTATTTTTAGCTCAAATCTTACCAAATAGTCAGTAACCATTGTTCTCAAGTGAAATCTTTGCAATTCAACACTTCTGCAAGTGCAGCCACTACTTTAAATGAGATTATTTATTTATTTATTTATTTATTTTCTGAAAACAAACAAACAAAAAAACTAGCCTATTATTTAAATCCTGCATTGGAGGTGAGAACTTGTGAGAATCTGACATTCAGAATCATATTTTAGTTTTATTTAGTGCCAGGATCTTCAGAAGTATTTCAGGGCTCAGCTCTTATTTCAAGGTCAGATACTTTGTGTGGGATTCAGTTAAAAGGCATAGGCACATTTAAATACTACATATAGGTAGGTGTCTGATATGCATAATGATCAATAAATGCCTCACAAATAAGGCTTGAATTAGTTGCTACACAAAAATGTCTAGTGCTGTTTGAAATACTGTGGGGTTTATCAATCCTGTCTACCCCTCTTGAAGAGTGATATACATGGATATCTCAGTCACATGTAGAAATTAGATTTTGATACCTAACATTGGGTATTTACAGTCTGGAATAGAATATCATCCTTTACAGGTTGGTTGAATTCACTACACTATTAGGTTTCAGCATTACATCCTCAATTTATATTAATCTCTATCACCTACATCAGTTTGCCAAGAGCTAGCGCCATATGAATAGATATTTACCTCAAACTAGTTCACAAATATGCTGGGATTCATTTCCCTGTTTCATATATTAGAATTATAGACATCTGCATGTGAGCTAGTCATAATAATGGCAGCAAGTATTTTAAAGGTGCAATTTGTCTTCTGAACAGAACTGTCAGTACTAAGGTGAGATGAGCTGTGCCCTAAAAATTAGTGTTTTTATCAGTGGACTTTATGTAAGGTGGCCAACTAATCTGTAGACATCTAAGAGATATCTGAGGGATCCTAGATAGAGCAATTTGTTACTCTTCAGTTACTTGCTTGTGTTGCTGTCCTAATCATTTTATGTTCAGTAACTTAGGTGCCTAAGTCAACTGTGGGTCTGAATGTTCAGACAATCAAAATTATGTATTTTACCAGGAATTAAAGCCCTAGTTTGAAATTACTGGGAGCTGGCTGACTGTGAAGAGTCACAGAGTCACAGAATCGTTGAGGTTGGAAGGGACCTCTGGAAGTCATGTGGTCCAACCTCCTTGCCCAAGGAGGGACACCTAGATCCACTTGTCCAGGACCATGTCCAGACAGCTTTGTAGTTCTGTCCCAAGGTGGGAGACTCCGCATCCTCTTTGGACAATCTATTCCAGTGCTTAGTTACTCACACAGTAAAGTGTTTCCTGAGGTTTTGGCAGAACTTCCTGTGTTTCGGTTTGTGCCCATTGGCTCATGCAAGGTGTCACAAAATGACTTAAAAAGTTATATTGCTTAGGGACAGGCCTTTTCAGAACTGCCAACACAGAGCTGGGGAGGAAACACAAGCCACTGGCACCTCACCACGTACACAGCATTTTGTTATCTAATTTCATGGTAAAGCTGTGGATTTCTGCAACAGTCTCTCTGTCTCTGAAGGTCTAGACATTAGCTAGACAAGTATGAATATGAACTAGATGATAACTACTTGGCCTCAAGGAGAGAGGCTGGTCTTTTACTCTCTTATTAAGCAGTGTAGGCAAACAGCCATTTGTGTCTTTAATCCATTGCTTTTTAATATAGGCTAAGACATTTTTAAGACAGCAGCTTCTACCAATCTTTATCAGTTAAATGTCTCCAGGGAAAAAGACTGAAAACAATCTTGCAATTCTTAACAGTTACAGAAGGTTATACTTACAAAATGTTTGTATAATAGCACAAAACATAAGATTCTAATTCTTCTTTCTCTTTCACTGATGACTTTACTGGACAACCTTGCTAGCTTCTGGGGAATTTTTTTCAGCAAATTTCACCAGATGATTTGTGAGGGCAATCAAAAAGACCAAATAATATATAAATTTAAAACAAATTAAAAGAAAAAAAACCCACACATCTATTTCTGTTTCAGACCTGCTTAGGATTTGAAATTCAGTACTTAGAGCCTAATTCTGCAGATATATTTCAAAATTGCTTTCTCATCATTGCGAGTTGTTAAGTTGCTGCAGTTCTAAGGCACTACTTTAGCTTTAACTAAATCTTCCTGATTCTGATTATCTTTCATTTTCTGATACTACAGTTATGATCATATTTGTGATCCATACTCCTTGAATCAATGGCTTCATGGAAACTTTATTAACTGTCCTCCTAAACAACAACAACAACAACAATAATAATAATAATAATAAATAAAAATAATAATAAAGATAAAAGTTCGATTTATAAATACAACTATAGGAGGCATCAACTTGGTAGTTAAATTGTCATATTCTTTAAAATGATTATTTAAAAAAAAAAAAAAAGGACTGAGGGACTGAGTAGTTAAGTAGTAGTATTTATTACTGTATTAGGTACTGAAAAGTTTCAGTAGCCAATAAAAATAAGAGCACATTCTTTGTTGTCTCCAGTTCTGAATGGTTTCAAGTTTAAGCACACAGACAAAGAAAACAGAATATATCTCAAGAGAAAGAATGCGAAAATGAAAAAAAAAAAATTGTTTGCTTCTTTTATTTGTTCTGTTTTCACAGAATCACAGAATCACCGAATGGTTGAGGTTGGAAAGGACTTCTGGAGGTAATCTGGTCCACATACACACACCCTTAAGCAGGGATGCCTAAAGCAGGCCACCCAAAAACTTGTTCAGGCATCTTTTGAAGATCCCTAAGGAAGAAGACTCCATAGCCTCTCTGAGCAAGCTGTTCCAGTGCTCTGTCACAATCAGTAAAGAAATGCTTCCTGATGGTTAGATGGAACCTCTTGTGTTCCAGTTTGTGCCCGTGGCCTCTTGTTCTGGCACTGGGCATCACTGAAAAGAGCCTGGCTCTGTCCTCTTAGCACTCTTCCTTCAAGGCATAAATAAGATTCCCCCTGAGCCTGGGAACCGAACAATCCCAGCTCTCTCAGCCTCTCCTCACAGGAGAGCTGCTTCAGTCCCTTGAAGATCTTGGTAGCCCTCCATTGGACTCTTCCCAGTATGCCCAGGTCTCTCTTCTACTTCGGGGCGCAGCACTGGACACAGTACTCCAGGTGTGTCCTCACCAATGCTAAGTTGAGGGGAAGGATCACCTCTTGACCTGCTGGCAATTCTTTGCCTAACACAGCTAAGCATACCATTAGCCTTTTTAGTGGCAAGGGCACATATTGCTGACTCATGTTCAACTTGGTGTCTACCAGGACTCCTAGGTCCTTTCTTGCAGAGCTGCTTTCCAGCTGGGTGTCCCCTAGCACGCCCTGGTGCCTGGAGTTGCTCCTCCCCAGGTGCAGGACTTTCCTGTTCTCCAAGCACTTCTCCTTGATGAACTTCATGAGATATTTGTCAGTCCATCTCTCCAGCCTGTCAAGGGCCTGCTGAACAGCTTCATGGCCCTCTGGTAAATCAGCCGCTCCCCCCAGTTCTGTGTCATCTATGGATTTATCACGGGTGCACGCTATCCGTGATCCGGATAGTTAACGAAGATGTTAAACAGGGTTGGACCTATTATTGGCCCCTCCTCCTCACTGTCTGCCCATCCAGCCCATACTTCAACAGTTTATTTTGTTTTTAGTGTATATTTTACCTTGATAGTCTCTGTCCAAATTTGTGATCATTGTAAGTCCCATCTCTTTGTTCTTTGTTTACTGTTGGCATCATTCTGCAAAACTAATCATTTAACGAGATCATTTATTGAGATTTGCTTCAAAGTAGGTACTTCTCTCTCCTCTACATTCTCTGAATACTCCTTGATCATTAATGTAGTCATGGGATAGAAAAGTGGAATACTTTTAGCAAAGGAATCTTTGGAAACTAAGCAAGAGATTGCAGCTGCACCAATAAACAGTTCTTGTACAACCAACAGGTCATGAAACTACTGAAAATGTTTCCTTACATTTGGAGATGTTATCTGTATGAAGCACTATAAAACAACACATATATCTTAACATATTAATACAAGGTCTCAAACTTAAAGGGAGAAAGTGGTCAGCTATCACTGTAGGTGTTTCATTACATGCTGCTTCCTTTACTTACTACTAAATAAATGTTCAGTACATCAGGTTCAATTTCAGATGGGGGGTGAGGGGGGTTGTATTTCTTTTCTATTAATATTAAGACAAATGAGTCGGTATTCTCTCTCAGGGATTTCTGTAAACACCTACTGATTTAGTTCAATATCTCTGGCTGTGAAAAACAAACCAAGAAACTGAACTGGACCAAACCAAACCAAACTAAAACTGCAAACAAAAACAAAGCAAAGCAAAGCAAAACAAAATAAAACAAAACTCCAGGAATCATAACCCTTGTATTTTCAAGAATGTCAACATTTCAGTAGATAAGTCTTCTAAGGCAGGGATTCAAGGTTTCCGTACTTGAAAGGTTCTCAGAAAATACTCTTTCTCTTATAACACCTTTGTTTCACAAAAATTTAACTTCAGGTTTTTAGAAGTCAATGAATTTGAATGAATATTAAAATGCACAGTAATCTGCTAAAGTATAATGTGTATATTTAAAATAATATGAAGGGTATAATTCTTGGAGTATAAGGTCAACAGATTCTGTTTACTTATTTTAAATTAAGTTTTGCAGAATAGTCTTTGATTTTTATGCATTATGAATGTGACTTTTGAAACAGTGTCATTTTGGGGGCTAGATTGTTAGCTGGGTTACATCCAATGCAAGGCCATGAAGAAGAAAAGTGCTCTTGTAAGCTGCTGTAAAAATAATATAGGATTTTCATGCAGGTATACCTGAACAAAGTATATCTTTTTGCTTCTTACAGTTAACTCAGAGAGACAGTAAATATCTTAAATTTAGGCCTCTCTTCACTTCTCTACCTAGCTAGTACAGCTGAGAAAACATGAAGACAACAATAATCAACACAAGTAAATTGTGCTTTTCTTTCACTGGGTGTAAAAAAGGGCTGGGGAAAAGGGATTTGCACTGCTTGGGCTTTCTTAGCTATTGTAGTTTTCATACTGCTCATTGTTTTGGCGGGTACCTCAGGATCAGAATTTGACCCTCAGTGAGTTACTGAGTGAAGTTAATTAATTCAACTGATACTACAGGCATTCCAGATCAGGCCTTCTAGATGCGGTTGAGACTGGTTTTGGTAGTTCATACACACAGAAATTCAACCACGGTTCCTCATCTCAGCTAATCCCTCAGGCACCTAACATTTTCTGATGCAGAAAGCTTCCTTAAAACAAGGGCCTAGGGTTTTACATTGACTGTGATAACTGCAGAGGAGATTTTGCTATTAAAGCAATCTGAATTTTTCAGAACAAGTTGCTGAACTCTATTTAAATATTTTTTTTTTCTCTTTTTAACCATATTGGTGCCAAACCTGACCTGGAAAATCACACCAGAACAACTACAGCTCATCTGTCTATTTGCATTTCACCTGGCACTTACTCTTTTCTAAAGTTAATTTCACTTCCATGTGTGGATTGCCTTCCTTTCTTCAGTTACATGGCTGCTTTGTGCTGGCTGATTTGCAAAAGCATTACTTTTGTTTGCATAAAGCTCTCATGATTTCGTGAAAGAACACAGCATTGCAAGTCTTAGCCTTCGGTTAAGATGAGCTGCTATCTCTACTATAGCTTTCAGAAGAGTTCTTCCTAGGGCTATTCTATTTTAAACTTAATTAGATTCTTCAGCTTGCTTTTAAAAAAGGAATCTAGAAAAATGGCAATTGTGAGACTGGCAGGTGTAGTGTAGCTCAGTGTCAGGAGGAAACAGAGATTTCTCTGTTAAAGCAGGCATTTCAGTCCCTAATAACATTATTGCAGAGAATGAATGAGTCAGGTAGCATTTTACCTTGTGATTGGTCTGATTTCATCTTTCTAAATAGTAGTAATAAAAGATTAAAAAAAAAAAACAACAACAACAAAAAAAAAAGTGATAGGATTCTATAAAACAGAATGCAAAATATTGAAAAGGAATAACCCTCCCCAAATAGTTGCCAGTCATTTTCAGCCATCTTGGATCTGCTGTTCTTTTGTACAAGATAACTGTGCAGAATGGTGTTAATCTCAAGTGCTACACTGTAGCACTGAGGTCATACTAATTTTAATTTGTGAACAGGAAGCTAGAAAAATTCATGGTAACCTGATCTTGGTGAATATCTACTTAGTGGAGGGCCAAGATTTTCAAAGGCAGCTGACAATTCTGAGTATCCAACTTGAGAAACATTAAACGACCTGACTTTCAGAAATAACAGAATATTCAGAAAGTGAAAAATAAACAGATTGTCCTAATACCTTAAACACAGAGGTTGCTTTTGAAAATTGTGATGGTGAGGTCCTGTTTTTAGAGTTGGAGTCAACAGCAAGCAAGCCAGTTTGTACCATACATTCAGGTTAACTGAGAGTTAACCATTCAGGTTAACTAAGAGATAACATTAGAGTGAGGATACTGCATAATCATATCCTTAGATGTCGTTTAAGTTATGTAGTTTATTGCAAAATAATAAAAGCATCAAGACATGACCCATTCAAGGCCTAGGAGAACTGTCTAGTCCTTCATTTCCGTAGAAATGAAATGCAAGATTGATGCTATTTTTAATCTGTGAATTAACATTTAGGACAATAATGTATCATCACATGTGTTGTTTCTGACCAAAACATTGTAAAAGAGATCAGCTGCAATAGAAGGAGAGATATTTTACCTGTATATCAAAATAATTACATAGTTATCACAATTCTCAGTTCAGCTGCATGCATGCAGGATCCAGGGACAGAATACAGTGCCTTCATTTACAAGAAAATAGAAGTATACAACATAAAAGTTCTGTGTTATTAATTGTAGAACTGCTGGGCTGTACCATTCAACTCTGCCCTCTTTTCTTCTCACATTTTCTTCTTTTTTTTTTTTTTTTAAATTTTCTTCCTTACTCTTTTCTTGTTACTCCTCCTTTCTAGATGCCATAAAGTAAATAATAATTTATTATTAATTTATTAATTAATTAATTTCTTTTTGCAACCTTTTCTTTCACCATAAAGTTAAATTGAACATGGCCTAGGTATTGACAATAATGAATCAGAATTTACCAGCCTTTCTGTCCTGCATACAGAGGGCCAGAATGACTTTGGATAAGGATAAAGCACATAAGTTCTGCCAGTAGCAAAAGTTTGTTATAGAATATACCTGTTTTGTTTCATTCTGGTGTTATAGAGGGAAAAAGCAAAACAAAAACAAACAAACAAAAAATAAGACCATAAGCCATAAGACCACCAAATATATTTCCTGTTCAGATCTAAGTCAAGAAGTGAAGTAATATTGTAGAGTTTACCACTTTGCCATATAGAAAATCCTAACTTGTTTTCATAGCAACATCTACATTTGGGTTTTCGTTTTCTTTTAGGAACATGGTCTTTCTTTCTTTACCTCGTTTATTTATTTATTTATTTTAAACATGGTGTCTTCCTTAGGATTCAATTCTGCTCATTTTTTCCTACAAACACTCTTTTCTTTCTAACCTTTGTTGTTCCTTCTAAAGCTGTCAATATTTCTCTGTGAACCTTAATTTTCTAACTAAAGATGTGTACTGATGATCTACGTTTTTTTCAGTAGGCCATCCCATCAATATAATTTAGGTGCGATAAATACAGAAGAGTTGATGATGTCTCTGTTTTCTGTTGACTCAGAATTCTCAGAGCTCAAATACTGTTTCTAACTTTATGTGGTTTTAAACAAAGGAAACTTCCATTTAGTGTGAAAAAATATTGACCCAAAATTCAGCTTCAAAGGTTATTTTTTAAATATTCAGATTAAACAAGGATCATACTGATTTTTGTTGTTGTTGTTATTGCAATGTGGCTACAAATACATATATATATATTATTTTTTTTTCAGCAACTTATTTACAGCAGAGAATACAGTCAACTACTGACACTGGTATTTTATCAATTTCTTCTAATAGCCATTTATTTTCTTCCTTGTCAGAGAAATGTTTGGGTTGTCTATTTGACTCACTTAATGGTCACCACTTTGTGCTTTGGACCTCAGAACACACAACTACAGTCTTGGAAGCACAATAATCTATTTATTTATTTATTTATTTCCCCTAAGAACAGAGCTACACAAACTGCAATCCATTGGAAAGTAATTTCCCCCTCCAAGTCAAAAACCAGAAGTTCTGAAGAGACAAGTGTCAATGTGAAATGAATAGCAGGTAGACAGTCCACATTAAGAATGTTATCTGCATTTCTAATGCCTGGGGAGGAGAATTAAGTTACTGGAAACAAGGCATTAATTTAGCTGGGCAGATAGAGAAAATTATTTAGAAAGTCAGAATGTGAGAAATGAGTAAAGAAGAATGAATCAAGAAATGAATCAGTGAAAGAGGTGTAAAACAGCTTTGTAAAAGTTGTGTTAGACCTAAACCAAGCTCCAAGCTTAACTACAGAATAGTTTGAATGTATACCCAGGGGTATTTTCTATGAGGAATTTTCCTGTTGACCAACAACCAACTCCTTTGGGAGTCCTAAGTTTCTGAAGGTCTGTCACAGGTTTTAATCTGTTCTGTGTTCATGCTGGAGAGGAATATATCATTATGTCTACTGCTCACGGACTGGTATTTGATTTTAAATGAATTCTTATACCACACTTGTCATCATATCTGAGCATCTTGACTAATATCCAACACTTGACTAACATCTATCAAGTATTGATTGTTTTTTTTTTTTTTCCTCCCCTCTCCTGCATGAATAGTATGCTTAATTAAGTGTCTTGATTTGAAAGTTAATTGTTGTCTGCTTTGGGCATTTTATTTTGTTTTTTAAATACTGCTGTGTGTTAATGCTAAAGATGGTAAGGTTGAAGAAATGTGCCTTGCATTCAAACCATGAAGATTCTCAGTTCCTATGAGAATTTTTGCCACTGAGATTAGCCCTGTAGAACTCTGTCTCCTGTACAAATGTGCTTTTATTCTAATTATGAAGATTTCCACCATGACAGAAGGAGGACAGTCACTAACTAGATACTTCATTCCATTATTCCATTTCATAAGTGGGGGGGGGGGGGGGGAGAGAGAAGGGCAGAGGCATTGGTCATTTGTATTTGTGTTGGTATTTTGTGTGTGTGTTTAGTATTCTGAATTATATTTTAAGTTTTGGGTTGATAGAAAAGCCTTTTTAAACTGAACTCAACTTCCTTGGATAGCACAGAGAGTAAGAGGCAGACCTGATGTAGTAATGATATGAGGAGGCATTGACCCGTGTTCCTCAGAGATGTGGCTGCATCCTCTGTCTGTGAGCAGAGATGCTCTCTCCTTGTGCTCTCCATTCAGGAAATTTCACTCCTCCCCTTCTGTGGTCACTTTAATGGCCACACACTCAGGCTGTCATAGAGGTAATTATCCTCTTTCTTCACTTTGTCCCCATAACAGATCTATAGTCCATTCTACAGCTGTCACTATGTTTCCTGTGTCTGCAGATTTTAACTTAGGCACATGTCCTAAGTTAATGTGCCTAATTTTCCTTTCCAGATGAAAACTCATGCAACTTATGTCTGAGTCTAGCCATTTTTAACTTTGATATCTTTACCACAGATATACAGTACAGAACTAGGGGGTATTCTCTAGAGGTGGCAGGATGTTATTTTAAAACAGATCTTTAAACAGACAGTAGTGAACTTCTGGAAAGCCTACAATAGAAACCTGGGAAAGCAGACAACATCAGGAGGTTCAGGAAGGGATTAGTTAAGTTCACGGGTAGAAGTTGTGCTGATGGACGTTAAAAGAACTGGACAAGGATGTAGTCTCCAACAGCTTGAATGCAACTATTCCTTGTGCTGTAGGAGGGGATGGTGTTGTACATAGATACTGGACTTCAAAAAAAGGCTACACTTTCATGCTTTCCCTAAATAATCTGAGCTAAACTCACCCAGCACAGCATTTCTTATGTCCTTAGGATCACTTCTAAGCATTAGATAAAACTGAGCAGGACTCTGAATAAAGTATGATAGTAATGATGTGATATTACCAAAGGTGTAATGCTTTTTGGATGCAAAATTGTTAGAATACCTCTCTTTCACACAGAATTGATAGACTTTATAGTTTTTAAACTGTCCTTGAGGTGTATGTATGTCTTCGAAGGTCTTCAAGAAAAGGATTCTTGCTTTCTTCATCCAAGTTGCTCTAGAAATTTTAAATGTTATTATTCTCTGCTGCTAACTTCTTATCTCAACATTCAATAAGGATAATGACAATAATTTAATGATATGATGTTTTTTTTTTTTCATTATATTTTCACTAAACCAAAGATTATTATCAGAACAACAGGTGCAGGAAACTGATATTAAACCATGAAAAAAAAGTCCATGTAGGTCACTGGTTTCAACCAATTCCATGATGTTATTAACTAGAAACGTTAAAACATATTTACTTTTTGGAGGGCAATGTGATCTGAACTGATGATTCCCATTTACTTTACAAGAGACATGAAATACATTGCATAAAAATCACCTAGCTAGAAAATAAATAGAACTGGACTAATATCCACTTCACAATGCAACTGTGAAAGAGTAGAGCTAAATAGGTAGGAAACATAAAAAGTATTACTCCTGTTGCAATGGTTTGGGTGCTTTTTGACTATTTCTACTTTTGATAGTGTCAAACTATTCTTTGTTATAAACACTAGTATAGTTTTAAAAAAATACTTTAAGGTTTTCACAGTGAGATATAATGAAAGTAAGTACATTGCGGGGGTTGAGAAAGGGTTTATGAAATAATGCCAAATAAGACATTGACTCTTCTATATTCAACTGGGATTTTCCATTGTAGGTCATGCACACTGAATTACTATTTTCTTTCCACTATTCAAATTGGTAACCTACCCTAGGAACACATAGGGAATTAAAAAAAAAAAAAAAAAAAAAAAAAGAGGTCAAAACTGGTACATGCATACATCAAAGGGTTTTGGAATGATAACAAGACTTTTAATCAGCCCCTAGTTGTTTACTGACAGCAGGAGATCTGAACCAGCCATTTAGCAGGTTAGGAGGTAATCATGCACATCTAATTGGTGTTCCTAGAACACCACTTTTTAAAGATGTGGATTTCTACCCTGTGAGGGTGTCCTTTTTTAGATGCTCAGCACCTGAATTGCAGAAGATTGACTGTTGTAATGTGCAGAGTATTCAGGAGGTAATAGAAAATGACCAAAACAAAAGGAAAAATAAAGTCCTTAAAAGACTAATACATCAATAGTAAATCATAAGATAATACAATCCGAAGATAAAGAAAAAGTCCTAAAAGTTCAAAATATGTGTCCAATTACATATTGCCTGCAAGGGCTCAACAAGAGACAAGAGCAATAAACACAGCAAATCAATGGAACATTTAACAAATCCTATGTCACTCCAGCAAATAATACAGTTCAAAGAAAAAGCATCACTTCTCAAAACTGAACTCCTGTTTTAATCTCTTTAAGATAATTGATAGGAGAACAAAAAGAATTAAATCTCCCACGAATGCTCCTTTAATGTAATCAGCAAGTTCAAAAGTAATCTAATTTCCTTTTGCTTACAATGCTAAATTACTTAATGTATACAGTATCTATATACTGTATTGTCTTTCTTTCTTTCTTTCTTTCTTTCTTTCTTTCTTTCTTTCTTTCTTTCTTTCTTTCTTTCTTTCTTTCTATTTTTTCTGGAATAAAATAGGATTTGTTACAGTATATATATATACAGGTATATAAAAGGAACAACACCATCAACAAGGACAAAACCTGAATTACAGACAATTGTATTAAGCAGACATCTAGTTAGATAGCCAGCTCATCTTTATGTATGCCAGTCACCTTGCAGTTCATGAGGCTGAGTTTTCAACCGCTCTTAAAAAGGGGAAAGGACAGCTTTCAGGAATCAAACCTAATCATTATTTTTTTTCAGCTTTCCAATGTGTATGATTTCTGTGTGTATGTTTCTCTGAAAGGTTTAGGGGCATCTTTCCTGTAGCAGACATGAGCTGTCAGAAAAGAAAATGAAACAGAAGACACACAAGAATTACTTGGAGCATTTAAAGTATAGGAGGCCTTGAAAAGAACTGTCCAAAATGTTATAGATGTAACACACAACTAGCAAAACCCACTAGTTTTCTTTCACTATTTTGATTATTATCCTTTTTTTTTATTATTTTTTTTTTGCTAAGATGAAAGATTTAGATTTTGTCTGGACTATTTCAGAGCAAATCACTTGTTGTGAAAGAAAATTCTCTAAGGAGAATCTCCATGCTTTACTGGATGCGCTGGGAAACTTAGTTACAAGAGATGAGGAAAAGGCTGAGGTGCTCAATGCCTTCTTTGCCTCAGTCTTTAGTGGCAAAACCAGTTGTTCTCTGGATACCCAGTACCCTGAGCTGGTGGAAGGGGATGGGGAGCAGGATGTGGCCCTCACTTTCCATGAGGAAATGGTTGGCGACCTGCTACAGCACTTGGATGCAAGTCGATGGGGCCAGATGGGATCCACCCGAGGGTACTGAGCGAACTGGCGGAGGAGCTGGCCAAGCCGCTTTCCATCATTGATCGGCAGTCCTGGCTATCAGGGGAGGTCCCGGTCGACTGGCGGCTAGCAAACGTGACGCCCATCTACAAGAAGGGTCAGAGGGTAGACCCGGGGAACTATAGGCCTGTTAGTTTGACCTCAGTGCCAGGGAAGCTCATGGAGCAGATTATCTTGAGGGTCATCACGCGGCACTTGCAGGGCAAGCAGGCGATCAGGCCCAGTCAGCATGGGTTTATGAAAGGCAGGTCCTGCTTGACGAACCTGATCTCCTTCTATGACAAAGTGACGCGCTTGGTGGATGAGGGGAAGGCTGTGGATGTGGTCTACCTTGACTTCAGTAAGGCTTTTGACACCGTTTCCCACAACATTTTCCTCAAGGAACTGGCTGCTCGTGGCTTGGACTGGCGTACGCTTTGTTGGGTTAAAAACTGGCTGGATAGCAGGGCCCAAAGAGTCGTGGTGAATGGAGCCAAATCCAATTGGAGGCCAGTCACTAGTGGCGTCCCCCAGGGCTCAGTACTAGGGCCAGTCCTCTTTAATATCTTTATCGATGATCTGGATGAGGGGATCGAGTGCACCCTCAGTAAGTTTGCAGATGACACCAAGTTAGGTGCATGTGTCGATCTGCTCGAGGGAAGGAAGGCTCTGCAGGAGGATCTGGATAGGCTGGACCAATGGGCTGAGGCCAACCTGTATAAAGTTCAACAAGGCCAAGTGCCGGGTCCTTCACCTGGGGCGCAACAACCCCAAGCAGCGCTACAAGCTGGGAGATGAGTGGTTGGAAAGCTGCCTGGTAGAGAAGGACCTGGGAGTATTGGTTGACAGGCAGCTGAATATGAGCCAGCAGTGTGCTCAGGTGGCCAAGAAGGCCAACAGCATCCTGGCTTGTATAAGAAGCAGTGTGGCCAGCAGGTCTAGGGAGGTGATTGTCCCCCTGTACTCGGCTCTGGTGAGGCCGCACCTCCAGTACTGTGTTCAGTTTTGGGCCCCTCGCTACAAGAAGGTTATGGAGGTGCTCAAGAAAGTCCAGAGAAGGGCAACGAAGCTGGTGAGGGGTCTGGAGAACAAGTCTTATGAGGAGCGGCTGAGGGAGCTGGGGTTGTTTAGCCTGGAGAAGAGGAGGCTCAGGGGCGACCTTATCGCTCTCTATAGGTACCTTAAAGGAGGCTGTAGAGAGGTGGGGGTTGGTCTATTCTCCCACGTGCCTGGTGACAGGACGAGGGGGAATGGGCTAAAGTTGCACCAGGGGAGGTTTAAGTTGGATATTAGGAAGAACTTCTTTACTGAAAGGGTTGTTAGGCATTGGAATGGACTGCCCAGGGAAGTGGGTGAGTCGCCATCCCTGGAGGTCTTTAAAAGATGTTTAGATGTAGAGCTTAGTGATATGGTTTAGTGGAGGACTTGTTAGTGTTAGGACAGAGGTTGGACTAGATGATCTTGGAGGTCTCTTCCAACCTATATGATTCTGTGATTCTGTGGAAAAAAAAAAAAACAACAAAAAACAGTACGGAATTGGATTGTACTAAATGACAAAGGTTAATTTTTCAGCACCACAAACCTATATTTATGGAACGAATCAATACTCATCAGTTCTCCCACTCAAAGGAAATTCTTGGCAAGAAAAGAAGCTTGGTCTGCTTATAAAAATACAGAGGAAGAAAGTGTGATAACAGTTTTAAAGGACTTCTCATTATATCCAATTAGGTCTGTTTAATTACTTTTTCCCCACTGAGGAAAATATCTAACTTAAAGAGTAATACTGACTACTTTTTTTTTTTTTTTTCCAAAATCAAAATATATTGTCCTTGTCATGAATATAGCAGTTAACTGAAAACATTTTACTATAAAACATTTACATCTTTTGGTGAAATTAGCAGAAACCAAACATTTCAAGGTGTACTCAAAAAAGGTGAAAACAGTTTTCCTTCAAAATTTAGTTTCAACAGAAAATTTATAATAGTCCTAGTACTCTGAAATAAGTTGCATTCATACTGAATATTAGCTCTGTTCTTTTATGTATTCTATCATACAGATTATAAAATCTTCGTACGTTCTTTTAAATGTATTTATTATCTGGAGTTTGTTGTGATTTGAAATCAATCAATACTGCTATATAAAAGCAATACTGCTTTTTTTTTTTTTTCCATTTCTTTTGTACTGTGACCTCTCACTCAGTAAATGAGAAAGAATTTCTGCCGTGAATATTTTTGTATGAATTAAAAGTTTGGTCTCTGCAAATATTCATGACCTTGAACTTCATTTTCTGTGACCACTTGTTCCAATAAAATCTGCTTGTTCAAATAAACATGGAAAGCAAATATAAAACAACAGAGATCATGGGCAGAGAAAGTCCATTAAACAATGCAAATAAATATTTGCCTATGTTTTTCTTTTTTTTTCCCTCTATGCTTTAGTGTCAATACTACATTATGTGGATTCTTCATCTTGCTTTTTAGTAGGTAAAATGAGAAATACAGTTGAATTCACCTGTTTGAGAAGTCATATCAGAAAAAAAAAAAAAAAGTATAGGGAATTAGTTGAAAATAGGCAAATGAGAGGTTTTTTTAAAACCTTAGTATCCTTGTTGCTGAAGAAAAACACACACACACACCAAAAAAAAAAAAAAAAAAGGATTATGGTTGTGATAACGAGAGAGACAAGAAAACTATTACTAAAGGTAAATGGATGGGAATCACCAAGTCTGAGTGATCTCTATGCGTATCTGCAAACCTACAAAATGAGATGCTCTGAAGATGAGATACTCTAAAGTTCTGTGATTCTGCACCAATATATCACGTTTCAAGGGCAGGAATTAAGACCCCAAGCTTAACAGGTTTTCAGTGGAGATAGTTACTCACTCAAAAACTGAGATTTTAAATCTCTTCACATAAAACCAGCATTTGTCTCACAAAGACATCTGCTTTACATGGAAAGTGTGCAGATCTGGTCAAAGAGGGTCTGCTGAAGCACACTCCAGCTTCATCCTTGTCCCTGCCCATGGACCTTTCCTTAGGATGTTTTGGACTGGTACTCATCTTTATCTTGTTTCACCACGAAAATTTAAGCCAGAGAGTGTATAGAACAGAGATATGTGAAATGCTTGAGTCCCACAGAACCAAAGTAGTAATGGTGGCTTATGCAGTTCTTCAGTACTTCTCATTAGTGTTGGGATTCACTTGAAGATGCTTCAGGTTGCATCTCTTGTATTGTATTGTGGGTGAAAGGGTGATGTACCTCCCTCCTCCTCCCTCCCCCCCCTCAAAAAAAAAAAAAAAAAGAAAACGAACAATAGAAAAAAGGTAAAACTTAAGGGGGAATTACTACATTGAAGTCAAAGGCAAATCTCCTATTCTCCTGTTTTCCTAGTGTTTCTAATTTAGATCAGAATCAATGTCTTAATTATGCTTGTAATAGAACATGCCTGGCACTGAGAACATAATTTTCATTTATCCCCTCAAGAAGAAAAATAAATTGTTGAGCCTGCATCACTCTGCATTCTGGTTATCAGACTGACTTGCGTTTTCTTGGAATTGCTCCACAATTGAGATTGCAATTTAGTTTTTGATTGAATGTTTTGCACATTGAATTTCACTTTAGATTTTCTCTAACTCTTTTAAATTGAAGTATGAATTCAGTTTACTAACTCTTTGAATAGCAAAGTATTCAGAGCAGCATCTTGGGTGAAAGAGCCTTAAGGAGGACAGCAGTACTGAGTACTCTTTTAGTTGGTCTCACTAACCTTTGGATGAATATAAATAATGGTTTATGTTAAAGAGAACTGACTTCACACAGTCTATGAGATAGCAATTAAAAGTTCTACCCTCCCAGGTCATAGAAAGTGTGACTGTGGGAGAGATGTTCATTCTCAGAATTCAGTCCTTTAATCTTCTCTTGGGGTGAAAAAAGCTGGCAAAATTTATGAGGGGTGTATAGAAGTTGTTATAATCTGTTCACCTGATTCAGATCACAGCACCTAGCCATTTTTAATTGGTGTAAATTCATGTTGCCATCTAAAAGGATGGTCATGCTTTTCTCCTTGCCCCCTGCCATACATTTCTATTTAGCAACACAAGCATTCATGTAGTTGATCTACCTGATGTAATTCAGGCATGTAAACATACAAACAAACAAGCAAAACAAAAGAAAAATCTTGTAGAAAACCAGTGACATGATCTGTTTCTTTGGTTATCTGATTGGAGATACACTTTTACTCTGTGTGGATATGGGAATCAGACTGATTTCTTCAACTGCAGTGAAGATTTGTGGTGCATTAGAGTGACAGAGTATTGTAGGGTCAGTATCCTATTACCTTGTCAATCACTCAGCAGTTGCAGGGTCCCATGTTTATGGGTTTACTGTTAGCCAGGCTGAGTGTACCTCACCAGCAGATTCCCTGTTTAAATCCTCTTATAATATACAAGAATCCTCAGGTCCCAGTGGTAGAACCAGAGGAAAAATTAAACATCAAAATATTCAGTGCCTGTGACAGAGTCATGCCTTCAAGTGTCAGCATGCATAGTGGGATTAATAACACCAGAGTTAAGCAATGTTCCTAAATAACAAATGGATCTTGTAATTTGAAGAGAAAGAATGCCATTAAGGTCACATGAATGCACGACCAAGATTTTCATCAGAGAGACTTCTTGATGACAAACACTTTTTTCCTTAAGAAAACACTACAGACTTGAAGACTTTTGAAAGTAATGAAAGTTCTAAGACACCTCCACTTTTACTTTTATTTCACCTCAGTTCTGAGGTGAAAGTCTTCTCTGAAGACTAAGGTGCTGTCTGTTTACGAATAATCTCTATCCAGAATTAAAAGGTCACAAGTAAGAACTGGGGAACACAAGGAAATAAACAGCAAAACAAAGAGTATTATAAGGAAATTACTTTCTATAAACCTCTCTATGAAATTGAAAAAGATGTCCAAAAATTTCTAGCTATGCAAAAATGTCAAGGAAAATAAAAGCCTTTGAAACTAAGTCTTTACCCTGGCTAAAAGTGAAGAGTGATGCAAGGGGGTTGGAATAATCAGAAAGCAGAATCTGACTCCATTAGTCCATACTCATATAGAGATTTAAACAAATCAGTGATGTTTTTGGAAAACTGAGCTGCTGTAACTCTCTACATAACTAGTGCTAAGAAGGAATGATTTCAATGCACCTGAAGAGCTCTGTCCCTCTGAAAAGCTAAGGAGCTACCAGTTTTCTTTGAGACCATGTATTTATCAATTCCTATATGTAAAACAGATAGAAAACAGCATTCTGCACAGTGCCTTGCCATTTATGTTTGTGAAATTCAGTCCCCCACAATAAAATATTCTCTCTATCACTTTCTTAGAGAAGAGCTATCCAGCCAAGTCCTTTCCTCACTGCTTTTAAGTTCTTCTGCTTCGCTTATCTGAGGCCACTTGACTTCGCTTTAGTCTGCTGTAATAATGAGAGTCTTTCTTGATAGAAGCAACATAAAAAAAATACCTCATTTCCTTTTTCTTGATTAATTTTGCATCCCTCAGTACCTATTTACCTTGATAGATCAGAAAATCATTTCCCAGGAAATGAATGAATTTAAATAGCACTTATCTTAAGGAGACAGTAGTGAAATTGGTGCAGTGTTTTTCAGTGTTACATTGTTTGTGGGCATATTGTGTGTCCTTTTTAATGTTTCAAGACTGTGGTTGAAATCTTTAGAAAACGTGTGTCCTGGCATAACTTTGAAAAAAATATATATCTTTTTTTTTTTTTTTTGCCTGAGTTATGAAGGTTAATGCAGTTAAATAGTCACTCTACGTTTGTTCCAGATTGACAAGTACAAATATATTCTAATATACTCCCAACTTTATTTAGTAGAATAAAGACAGAATTCAGATAACCACTAGAGAAATTATAAATGGGAAGGACAGAAGGATTTTCTTGTTTTATCAAAAAGCAGAGTCTCATGCAGCTACAAAAAATTAAGAAGAAGGAGTCAAGAGAATTACTTCAAGCTTAGGCATAGATAATAGGTGATAATAATTAATTGTTAGGAAAGGAAGAAAGAGGTTTATAAAATTCCAGAGAACTGAGACAGGTACTCAGGAGAGATTCCAGTTTGAGAAGGATAAATTAAATGAAAATACTCAGAATCTGGAAAACAGGTAGGACGAGAAAAAAATAGTGAACACTAGGAAAAGCTGAGTATTGGATAACATCAAACCCTTCTTACAGATCTTATATGTGTTTGTCATTGATACTGTATGTGTAGAATTGTAAGTAGGTCTTATACAAAGGAATGCACTCAAAAAGTGGTTTTCCTTTGCTTACTACAGTCTAAATTGTCTTGCAAGCAGCTAGCTAGATTTATGAAAATCATTTTAAAGCAAGAATTCTAAGAAAAAAAAAAATCTTCTCTAAGATGTCTGCATAAATTCGTTTATTTACTTATTTATAGCAAATCTCCAATATCATTCTGCATTAGAAGAAGAAAGAACATCAGCAGGTAGAAAGAAATGGTAGACTTAGAGTGGGAGAGGTTTACTTTTTCTACAGTAGTTGAGCAGTGTCAAGATTTATAAGTGGATGGAAGAGAGTGGTTGGAGCTGCAAAGAACTTGGAGTGCAAATGTTAATTTTTACAGGCAAGTGGTCATGCTGACAATGAAAACTTATGCAGTTGTCTGTTTTTAGGAAACATAATTAGGCAATAAGTAAATCAATTCACATTGCACAACGGTGAATATGTGTTTCTTTATTGAATTGTTCATTTTTCCTCAGGTAGCATGTGTGCCAAATGATGCAATAGTTACCATGGGAACTATCATTGTATAATGAGAAATGTAGAATAAAGCCATGAGAGATTCTAAAACCCCACCTGGCATGCACGTACTATTTTTCTCCTTAAAAAAAAGAATAAATAAATAATAATAATAATAATGTTCCTCCTCTTAGATTCTTAAGTAGCACTTCATCCTTAAAATAGGCCTGCTGATAGTGGTGTCACTGTTTGCAGAGTAGGTCCTACCTAGTGTGAGCTCAAAGATATACTTATTTACTTAAAACAGGAAAGAAAAGAAAAATAAAGAGAAAAAAGAAAATGATTAGAAAAATATATAAATTGGAGCACTGCTTTACAAAGATGAATATTATAATGTGCTGTTTCAGTGTGAAAGGAAATTTCTAAAACATCATTTAAACACACTGCTTTTCCAATGGGGAAAAAAAAAAAAGAAAGAAAAAAAAAAAAGAAAAAAGAGTGTAGTTATTTATCAGCATCAGAAAAAAATGTATCCAATACTCCTCCTCATTCCATTCTATTAATCTGACAATCTTTCTTCTTAATGCTGAAAGAGAAGAGGAAAACATATTCTGCAAAAGCACTTCAAATACTCTTTGGGGAATCTGAATATTTCACCAAGCCTAATATTTTGCAAATGCTGTGATTTTGTGACAAAATAACATTTTATTTTTTATCTAGAGGGAATGCTTAAACCACGGTCCTCTTACTTTCAGTTTTTATGCCAGCATACATGGAAATCACATCTGTGTAACTGCTACTGAGAACCAGAATAAAAACAGTAATTCTTGGTGTAGTTCGTTCTTTCTTTCTTTCTTTCTTTCTTTCTTTCTTTCTTTCTTTCTTTCTTTCTTTCTTTCTTTCTTTCTTTTTCTTTCTTTCTTTCTTTCTTTCTTTCTTTCTTTCTTTCTTTCTTTCTTTCTTTCTTTCTTTCTCTTTCTTTCTTTCTTTCTCTTTCTTTCTTTCTTTCTTTCTTTCTTTCTTTCTTTCTGTTTACATAGGAAAGTGCATACATTATAAATCAATCGTGATTAATTCATCTTTAAAATATATTTTCCCCAAAAATCTGACATTACCAAATAGTTCATTGGATAGAAGGATTTTCATTTCTTTATTTTTAATGGCCTTTTATGGCACTGATCACTACTTTGAATCTCCTACGAGTCAGAAATAAGTGGCTTCTGACACAGTGTACAGTTAATTGCAGTATAAAATGATAAACTGCAAAGTAGGTCTCCTCCAGGCAGCCTTAAGCCATCAGTTAACATTTTTTGAAATTTTGCTTTACTTTGTTTTATATATGGAATTTCCTGTGGGGAAAAAATATATATATATTTCTCAAGTTTCTTAGGTTCTGGAAACACTGATATTTCACAAAGTCCATGACTAACTTGCAGAAATAAATCTGATGTTTTAACTAGAGTATGCTGTACTCCCACAACATCTTTCATAGTAAGTACTTTACTGACATTTATTAATTAATGGTTTGATCCTGCAACCCTTACTCATCCGCATAATTTTTACTTGTGATTGCAATCATTCACACTTTTTGCATGACTAAGATTTACAGAGTGTATGCCTGTTCAGCAGCAAATGAAGCTTATAAATGTTTAACTGAGCAAGGCTTAAAGAAACTGATTGCAACATAGCTCAGTGGGGGACGCCATGGTTAAATTAGGTAGTTGTGTGAGCCAGAAGACACCTGGCTCTAGCAAAGGAGGCTCAGATACGATCTCTTTGTGCCAGAGCCCAGACAAAATAGAGTAGCTCCTAAGTATTCTGAACTGATTAAAATAATAATAATAATAATAATAATAATAATTTAGGTCTTCCTGAGACAGCAAATAATAAACAAAACAAAACCAACCAACCAGCCAACCAACAACCACCACCACCAACAAGAAAAACAACAACAAAGAGAAACAGATTATGAGACAAATAGAGGTGTTGTGGTTTAACCCGGCTGGCAGCTAAACACCACACAGCCGTTCGCTCACCCTCCCCCCTCCCTCTCTGGGATGGGGGGAGAGAAACGGGAAAGTGAAGCCGGTGAGTTGAGATAAAGACAGTTTATTAAGACAGGAAAATAATAATAACAATAATAATAATAATAGTGATAATGGTAATAGTATTAACAATAATAATGTGTAAGAAAACAAGTGATGCACAATGCAATTGCTCACCACCCGCTGACCGATGCCCAGCCTATTCCCGAGCAGCCGGCCCCCCCACCCCGGCCAGCCACCCCTATATATTGTTTAGCATGACGTCAGATGGTATGGAATACCCCTTTGGCCAGTTTGGGTCAGCTGTCCTGGGTCTGTCCCCTCCCAGCTCCTGCTGCACCCCCAGCCTGCTCGCTGGCAGGACAGAGCAAGAAGCCGAAAAGTCCTTGGCCTGGTGTAAACACTGCTCTGCAACAATTAAAACATCAGCATGTTATCAGCGCTCTTCTCATCCTAATCCAAAACATAGCACCCTACCAGCTACTATGAGCTACTTAACTCTGTCCTAACTGGAACCAGGACAGATATCCACCCCTTATTCCATACCATTTATGTCATGCTCAGGTTACACTCTGTCCAATACATTCTAATTAATCACCATTTTCATCTATGATATATAGCAATCATGGTAGTGATGACATACATTATTATATAATAATTAACATACTACAATTCAACTCATGGGCTATTCTCACCCAGTATCAAATCCCCTTGAGGTACACACCGGACCTCCCCATTCTTTTGCATTACCCACCAAGTGCATCCAGGTCCCTGAGCAAAAGCAATTCCACGAATGGGTTTGCCTTTTCCTGAGGCAGGAGTAGCCCAGACTGTTTTACCCAGCATGTTTCTTACGTGCACTACAGGAACTTTATCCCGTTCTACAGTGCGTAACTGGTTTGATTGGGCAGGTCCAGCTCGGTTGGCAGATCCCCTGGTATTGACTAACCAGGTGGCCTTTGCCAAATGTGTATCCCAATTTTTGAATGTCCCAGCACCCATTGCTTTCAGTGTAGTCTTCAACAGTCCATTGTATCGTTCAACTTTTCCAGAGGCTGGTGCATGATAGGGGATGTGATACACCCACTCAATACCATGTTCTTTGGCCCAAGTGTCTATAAGGTTGTTTCGGAAATGAGTCCCGTTGTCTGACTCAATTCTCTCTGGGGTGCCATGTCGCCATAAGACTTGCTTTTCAAGGCCCAGGATAGTGTTCCGGGCGGTGGCATGGGGCACAGGATATGTTTCCAGCCATCCGGTGGTTGCTTCCACCATTGTAAGTACGTGGCGCTTGCCGTTGCGGGTTTGAGGGAGTGTGATGTAATCAATCTGCCAGGCCTCTCCATATTTATATTTCAGCCATCGTCCTCCATACCAAAGAGGTTTTGACCGTTTGGCTTGCTTGATTGCAGCACATGTTTCACAGTCATGAATAACCTGTGCTATAGTGTCCATGGTCAGGTCCACCCCTCGATCACGAGCCCATCTGTAGGTTGCATCTCTACCTTGATGGCCTGAGGTGTCATGGGCCCATCGGGCTATAAATAATTCACCTTTATGTTGCCAGTCCAGGTCCACCTGAGCCACTTCAATCTTAGCAGCCTGATCCACCTGCTGGTTGTTTTGGTGTTCTTCAGTAGCCCGATTCTTGGGCACATGAGCATCTACATGGCGTACCTTTACAACCAGGTTCTCTACCCGGGCAGCAATATCTTGCCACAATGCCGCAGCCCAGATGGGCTTGCCCCTGCGCTGCCAGTTGTTCTGCTTCCATTGCTGTAACCACCCCCACAGGGCATTTGCTACCATCCATGAATCAGTATAGAGATAGAGAACTGGCCACTTTTCTCGTTCAGCAATATCTAAAGCCAGCTGAATGGCTTTTACTTCTGCAAACTGACTCGATTCACCTTCTCCCTCAGCAGCTTCTGCAACTCGTCGTGTAGGACTCCATACAGCAGCTTTCCATCTCCGATGCTTTCCCACAATACGACAGGACCCGTCAGTGAACAAGGCATATTTCTTCTCATTTTCCGGTAGCTTGTTGTACAGGGGGGCTTCTTCAGCACGAACCACCTCCTCCTCTGGTGATATCCCAAAGTATTTGCCTTCTGGCCAGTCCATAATCACCTCCAAGATTCCTGGGCGACTGGGGTTTCCTATTCGAGCCCGCTGAGTAATCAGTGCAACCCACTTGCTCCATGTAGCATCAGTTGCATGATGTGTAGAGGGGACCCTTCCTTTGAACATCCAGCCTAGTACCGGCAGTCGGGGTGCCAGGAGGAGCTGCGCTTCAGTACCGACCACTTCCGAAGCAGATCGAACTCCTTCATATGCTGCCAATATCTCCTTTTCAGTTGGAGTATAGCGGGCTTCAGATCCTCTGTATCCCCGACTCCAAAACCCCAGGGGTCGACCTCGAGTTTCCCCAGGTTCTTTCTGCCAGAGGCTCCAGGTGGGACCATTCTCTCCGGCTGCGGTGTAGAGCACATTCTTTACATCTGGTCCTGTTCGGACTGGCCCGAGGGCTACTGCATGAACTATTTCCTGCTTAATTTGTTCAAAGGCTTGTCGTTGCTCAGGGCCCCATTCAAAAGCATTCTTCTTACGGGTTACTTGGTAGAGCGGGTTTACAATCAGACTGTAATTTGGAATATGCATTCTCCAAAACCCCACGACACCTAGGAAAGTTTGTGTTTCTTTTTTGCTAGTTGGTGGAGACATAGCTGTTATCTTGTTGATCACATCCATTGGGATTTGACGACGTCCATCTTGCCATTTAATTCCTAAAAACTGGATCTCTCGTGCAGGTCCTTTAACTTTATTCTGTTTTATGGCAAAACCGGCCTTCAGAAGGATTTGGACTATTTTCTTCCCTTTCTCGAAAACTTCTTCTGCAGTGTCACCCCACACAATGATGTCATCGATGTACTGCAGGTGTTCAGGAGCTTCCCCCTGCTCCAGCGCAGACTGGATCAGTCCATGGCAAATGGTAGGGCTGTGTTTCCACCCCTGGGGCAGCCGATTCCAAGTATATTGGACTCCCCTCCAAGTGAAAGCAAACTGTGGCCTGCACTGTGCTGCTAGAGGGATGGAGAAAAATGCATTAGCGATATCAATTGTGGCATACCACTTGGCTGCCTTTGATTCCAGTTCATACTGGAGTTCTAGCATGTCCGGCACTGCAGCACTCAGTGGTGGCGTGACTTCGTTCAGGCCACGATAGTCCACTGTTAGTCTCCACTCACCATTAGACTTTCGCACTGGCCATATGGGACTATTAAAAGGTGAATGAGTCTTGCTGATCACTCCTTGGCTCTCCAGTTGATGAATTAGCTTATGGATGGGACTCAGGGAGTCTCGGTTGGTGCGATATTGCCGCCGGTGCACAGTTGTGGTAGCGATCGGCACTTGCTGTTCTTCAACCCTCAGCAACCCCACAACAGAAGGGTCCTCTGAGAGACCAGGCAAGGTAGACAACTGTTTAATGTCCTCTGTCTCCAAAGCAGCTATGCCAAAAGCCCAGCGGAACCCTTTTGGGTCCTTGAAATATCCTCTTCTAAGATAGTCTATGCCAAGGATGCACGGAGCATCTGGGCCAGTCACAATACGGTGCTTCTGCCACTCATTACCGGTTAGACTCACTTCAGCCTCCAATACAGTTAACTGCTGGGATCCCCCCGTCACACCATAAATACAGATGGGCTCTGGCCCTTTATAGCTTGATGGCATTAGAGTACATTGTGCACCGGTGTCTACCAAAGCCTTATACTTCTGTGCGTCTGACGTGCCAGGCCATCGAATCCACACAGTCCAATAAACTCGATTGTCCCTTTCCTCCCCCTGGCTGGAGGCAGGGCCCCTCTAGTCCTGGTCAGAATCTTCATTTCTGTGTTTAAAGGACTGCCTGCTGGAAGTTGGAGCAGCAAACCTTTCAGAGAACTCCTTTTTCCCAATTGTTTTCCTTTGCAATTCACGTACCCGTGCCTCTAGGGTCGCAGTAGATTTTCCATCCCATTTTCTCATGTCCTCTCCATGGTCACGTAGGTAAAACCACAGGGTGGCGCGGTGTGTGTGCCCACCATATTGTCTTCCTTGCATAGATAAACGTTTACCCCTAATAGCTGAGACACTGGTTTGTACAGGTGGGGAGGAAAATAATCTCTCTTCAAGTTGGTGGATCTTTTCAGAAAGTTTCTCCAAGGTATTCTCTTTTAGCTGGTGGACACTAGTTCGTTCAGGTGAAGGGGAAGATAATCTTTCTTCAAGTTGGTGGATCTTTTCAGAAAGTTTCTCCAAAGCATTCTCTTTTAGCTGGTGGACACTGGTTCGTTCAGGTGAAGGGGAAGATAATCTTTCTTCAAGTTGGTGGATCTTTTCAGAAAGTTTCTCTAAAGCATTCTCTTTTAGCTGGTTGACACTGGTTCGTTCAGGTGGAGGGGAAGATAAATTCTCTTTAAGTTGGTGGACCTCTTCAGAGAGTTTCTCCACAGCTGAGACACAGGCCTTTAGGGAAGAGGAGAGATTTCCTTCGTACTGCCGGAGTATTTTAGTCACTTCATTCACCGTGGGATTCTCCTCCGTTTTCCAGGCTAGTATTGCCAATGAGCTGGCATATGATGATGGGGCACTCTGTACAAACTTCCGCCACATGGGTAGTGTACACCGGACTGCATCTGGATCTGCGGATGTTTGTGCGTCGTCCAGGTCCTTATAAATTACTTCCCGTACGGCCAATTCCCTCAGGTACTGAATTCCCTTCTCCATGGTGGTCCATTTGCTTGGTAAACATACAAGTTCTTCCTTGAAGAGATACCTTTCCTTCACAGCTGACAGGAGACGCCTCCAGAGGCTGCGAGATTGTGCTCCATCTCCAATTGCTTTGTCAATGCATGCGTCCCTAGCAAGGGATCCCAGCCGCCTGGCTTCCTTGCCCTCCAATTCCACATAATTGGCTCCCGTGTCCCAGCACCGGAGCAGCCAGGTGACAAGCTGCTCGCCTATACAGCGACCAAAATCTTTTCGCACATCTCGTAGCTCACGCTGGTATAGAGTCCGGGTAATTACTGTTGATTTTTCGACATCCTCATCCTCATCTTCAGTCTTCTGCACCTTTGATGGCCGGTGTAGAGTCCGGGTAGTTACTGTTGATTTTCCGACATCCTCATCCTCATCTTCAGTCTCCTGCACCTGTGATGGCCCAGCCTCTTCTTCACTACGCCCAGACTTAGCAGAAGACTGTCTGCGTTTTGAATGACCTGAGCCTCTATACCATTTTTTCACCTTGTCTACAGGGGCAACTTGCACTGCTACAGCTCGTTTCTCTGACCCAGACACAGGGTCTGCCACAGGGGTTGGAATACCCTCTGCGGGGTCAACTTGCACTGCTACAGCTCGTTTCTCTGACCCAGCCACAGGAGTGGGAGCAGCTGCACGAGCTGGGGCAGCTGCAGGGGCTGGAGCGGCTGCAGGGGCTGGAGCTGGAGCGGCTGCAGGAGCCGGAACGGCTGCAGGAGCTGGAGCTGGAGTGGCTGCAGGAGCTGGAACTGGAGTGGCTGCAGGAGCTGGAACTGGAGCGGCTGCAGGAGCTGGAGCTGGAGCGGCTGCAGGAGCTGGAGCTGGAGCGGCTGCAGGAGCTGGAACTGGAGCGGCTGCAGGAGCTGGAGCTGGAGCGGCTGCAGGAGCTGGAGCTGGAGCGGCTGCAGGAGCTGGAGCGGCTGCAGGAGCTGGAGCTGGAGCGGCTGCAGGAGCTGGAGCTGGAGCGGCTGCAGGAGCTGGAGCTGGAGCGGCTGCAGGAGCTGGAGCTGGAGTGGCCGCAGGAGCTGCAGCTGGAGTGGCTGCAGGAGCTGGAGCTGGAACGGCTGCAGGAGCTAGGTTGCTAGTAGCATCAATTGCAGCTCGATAGGCACAAGCCAGACCCCAGCACGCTACAGTGATTTGTGTCACTTTGGAACTGCCAGAGTCATGACACCTTTTTTTCAAGCATTCTGCCAGCTTTTTAGGATTTTGCAGTTGTTCAGGGGTGAATGTCCAAAACACTGGAGGTGACCACTGCTCTAGAAACCTGCCCATATCCTCCCACACTCCCTGCCACTCGCAACTATCCCGCCTCAAGACAGATCTCCGGATGAGATTCCTAAGTAGTTGTTTAACCCTCCACAAAATCTGAAGCGCATTCAGGAGACATAACAACAAGAGCAGGCTGGTCTGAGTATCCCAAGGATATTCAACATCTCGGAGAACCACCGTAACTAGCTCGGGGGATAAGAGGGTGGTGGTGAAGGAGAAAGGGAGAGTGAACAGGTAGGGAAACATGTCTTCCCCTGTCCCCTTCACAGATTGGCTCCCTAACGAAAACAGGCAATAGGTGTAATTGCTAATAGTTTCCGAGATATGGGTTCCAAAGTATAGAGTCGACGTCAGTGCTGAGTACAAATACCAGGTTAAAGTCATGACCAGATATCTCATCATTTCATAAGCCATTGCTACACCGCACAGTACCATAACAATCTTAAACCAGGGCCCGGAAAGGATAAACAGTGCAACAGGGAGCACATACAGAAAGTAACGCACCATAAAACTCAATTTGGAATACAGGTACAGCAGACTGGAGATTAAGGCAATCAACATCGTGACTAGCAACTATTAAGCAGGTCCAATACTTATACCAATTTTAGTTTAACCCACTCTGGTCAGATTTGTCGATATCTCAACCCTTCGGGCCCCACGTTGGGCGCCAAAAAGGACTGTTGTGGTTTAACCCGGCTGGCAGCTAAACACCACACAGCCGTTCGCTCACCCTCCCCCCTCCCTCTCTGGGATGGGGGGAGAGAAACGGGAAAGTGAAGCCGGTGAGTTGAGATAAAGACAGTTTATTAAGACAGGAAAATAATAATAACAATAATAATAATAATAGTGATAATGGTAATAGTATTAACAATAATAATGTGTAAGAAAACAAGTGATGCACAATGCAATTGCTCACCACCCGCTGACCGATGCCCAGCCTATTCCCGAGCAGCCGGCCCCCCCACCCCGGCCAGCCACCCCTATATATTGTTTAGCATGACGTCAGATGGTATGGAATACCCCTTTGGCCAGTTTGGGTCAGCTGTCCTGGGTCTGTCCCCTCCCAGCTCCTGCTGCACCCCCAGCCTGCTCGCTGGCAGGACAGAGCAAGAAGCCGAAAAGTCCTTGGCCTGGTGTAAACACTGCTCTGCAACAATTAAAACATCAGCATGTTATCAGCGCTCTTCTCATCCTAATCCAAAACATAGCACCCTACCAGCTACTATGAGCTACTTAACTCTGTCCTAACTGGAACCAGGACAAGAGGAAAAAGGGGAAGGGTATGTGGGCTGAAGTATCAAAAGTCTAAAAGCAAGAAATGCCAAGAACACCCCAAGCATATCCAGCCTTCCCTGGAGATACCCAAAGAGTTGCCCGTGGGTCCTCTGTCCTGAGATTTACCATAACTAGAGGCCTGGGAAGAAGCAGTAGAGATATTAAGCATACTATATCCTCCTTCATGCACAAAACAGGAGGGGATTCCTGTATGCACCATGTCCTTTACCTCATGGAGTAAATTGTGGGGAATGCAGGAGATGGTCCACCCATGGGGTGTGTAAGTGGCACAGGGCAAACCTTTTTCTGCCTGCCATGACCATCCTTGTCACACTGAGCAGCATACCACCATTTGCTTATGGGGGTATGGCTAGAAGATTTTCCCTTTTGTTAGGGTGAAGAACCTGGTTTATTTCAAGTGCTTCTAAGCCATAAGGAGTCCCTGGTGGAAGACAAGCAATTCAAAAAGGTTCAGGCTGATGGTAAAAAACTGCTAAAGCCCTTGCTGCCATAAGTGCTTCTTTGTTGTGGTGGTTGTGATTACTTATCAAGACCATCTTAAGGCAACATTGTTTACTGCCATTGTCATTATCCATCACATCTCAGCAGCAATACCAAAACTGTAACTTTGACTTTCCAAAGCCCCTAGTGCTGTAGGTCAGCAACAGTATTGATTTCTGAGCCCAGAGCATGCAGAGTGTTTAGCCCTTTTAAAAGTAGTTTGGATGCATTTATAAAATACTTATTAATGTAAATTGTATGAATGATTTCAGCAGACATAGATATGCATTACAAATATTCACAAGTAAGAGTTTGAAGATCAATCATTTGTCAGTAAATGCTGGGAAAATACTTAGTTCTTCATTAAGAAATTATTGGGAGTAAAGATCTGGATTCATCCCAAGGTGTACAAATGGTTTCCTAACTAAATTCTTTACTAAACTTGGATTGCTGGACAAAACCTCCTCTGGGGAGAGAGAGTTAGGAGAACAAAAGGCATCTACAGATATTTATTTAGCCCATTAAGGTCTAATTCTCTTCTTGGAGAAGCTTTTCTGTCTCTCCCAGCAGGACAGAAGCTTCCAGTAATTAGGCACCTAATTTAGGCACTGCAGCCAAGTGGGCTGAAGCCAAATTGCAGTGTAATCTGTTCATCTCCATGTGTCCAGGTCAGCCATGGAAACTCACCCCTTGTAAAGCTGTTCTCTGAGTTCTGCTGTCATCTCCCTTGCTTCCCTGGGGCCCAGAAATCTATGGTACAACAGTCCCTGACCTGGCTTTGATATAGCTTAGCAACATTCATTCCAAATTTTGAGAAAATTGCTAAGTTGTAAGAAAGAGCTCTAAGAAAGTATAGAGCATAGAGCCATGAAGGACAAGAAAGGTACGATTACAAGCAGTGGCACAATTATGGATGTGAGGATCCATTAGTATCTTAAGGAGTCAAGATGAAAAACAAAAATTTAGCTATCATTAAAAGAGGAAATACAACCAAAGAAACAAAACCAAAATGTGTTGGTGTGATTAATGTCTGTTTCTCATGCCAGTGGTCTCAATGTTGGTGGCACTTTAGCAAGAATGAGGGATCGTCAACTAAGCAAAACTAGACAACATTTTAGGGAGCAGTTGAGGCTGATCCCTTCCCTCCTCACTGATGCCTGTCTGGGCAGGGAAGAATTTTCAGTTCCTTCTTGGTAGTAGTGAGCATCCTGATGTTTAACCTAGTAGTTCATTAAACCTAGCTATGTTTTCCGTGTATTCCAATAAATAATTATTTTATGGTTTCAGCTTGTATATCCTGCTTGCAGAGCTTCTTTCAGCATGGCTAAATACACCCAGACAAAATGATCCAAAGAAGGATAGCAACACCTTACTTTAAGAGATGGTAACATTATAATATTAAATGATAAAGAATTGTTTCCTTCATTTCTCAAGATTCTTGCATGGTAAGAGTTATATTTGTTTTGACTGAAGCTGCCTTGATCCTTCAATTCCCCGTGGTTCCTGAATTAGTGCTGAATTTTACAGAAAGTTCTTCTCCGTATTATCTTTTTTTTGTTGTGAAAGATTGCAAATATTATTGTACTTAGAAATCAGCAGGGAGATTGGTCATTAGAGACAATTATTTAAAAATATGTTTTAAAGTAGTAGGAAGCAACTACTTAGAGCATATTTGTTTTCTAATTCAATACTACTACCTATATTTGTTTTCATTTTTTCTTCTGTCTCCACAGCTATTCTATCAAATTTACCATTCTCCTATCATTTTTTATTCTCTTGTCCTTCAAGAACCTATGAGGTTCTGCATTATTTCCTTCTGTTTCCCATCCCTAATTTCTACTGTTTTTTCCAGTTCATAATAATCTTGAATTCAGCTTTTCTTTCTCCTCCTTTTGTTGAGACTAAAATTAAATGCCTGATCCAAAATGATCACCTATTTTTGTGTATTATTATGAATTAAAATCATAGCTCATTGCTCACACTTACTCATAACATTTTTAGTATTGTATTGAAAAATATAGAATCCTCCTGATTTATCCTTTTATTGAAAACCCCAAACTCTCAGTTTTCATGGCAGAAAGTGCACATAAACAGAGAGACATGTTAACTGCCCAGAATTCTGTAAATGCCATATCTTAATAATTATAACCTATTAAGTTCTCTTGTATTAAAACTTTGGTTGGAAACATGACTTACATAATGTCAGGTTAAGCTGATTAAATAAATAGCAAAAAATGCGTTTAATGCCAATGTAAAAACAATCTAATTCTTCTGAAATTTCCGCTTTACCAGAGGATGGACAACATGAAAGATGTCTTTTTCTCCCCTGCTCCATTCCTTCCTTCCTTCCTTCCTTCCTTCCTTCCTTCCTTCCTTCCTTCCTTCCTTCCTTCCTTCCTTCCTTCCCTCCTTCCCTCCTCTTTCTTTTTCTCTTTTCTTTATTTCTATCTGTTTTTCTTTTCTCTTTTTCTCTCCTCTCTCCCTCTCTTCTTGGCTGTGGATTTGAACCATCCTTCAAGACAGCCCTCTCGCTCCTTATATCTTGCATTTTCAGGAAGATTTCAAAACCTATGTCACTATGGTGCTGCTAAAGGTTTTTAGTCTTCCTCCAGCTTGTCCTCTCTTGCTCTGGAGTTACAGACTTGTCTAAGTAGTAACTGCTCTTTTGGAACAGGATTAATTTTCAATCAGCTCAACAAGCATTTTTGTCTCCCTAAGCAGCCAGATATCTGTAGACAGCTTTACAACATTCAGTACATCTAGCCTAAGCTCAGCTAATGTTAGTCACAGTCTGAGGAGCCTGCATGTCTGAAGCCATGCTGCAGGCATTTGTCTTTGATGGATGTCTCTCTATTTGTTCTGTACTGCACCCCAAAAAACATCCCTTTGGTGAGAAAGCAGAGTTGCTGTAGAGGAAATATCAAAGTGATTTTCCCTTCTTGCCATAAGATCCTGCTTCCTCCAGCTGTACCATCTAAAACATGGCAAACAGTCTGCGTGGCCCAGTCACTCCTGTCCTACAAAGTATGCAGTATACACACTGTTAACTGTGTTAACAAACACCAAATACTTCTGGTATGTTATATGAATACTTAAGCAAGTATAATATATGCTATTTCAATTGAATTTAATAAAAAAACTATTTAAGCAAAATGTGAAATACAAACTGCGACATTTATTTTATACATTATTTTTCTGTTATTAGTACAGAAAGAGGAAGGAATCATTTAGACATTTTCCAGATTAAAAATTAAACAAAATCAACAAGTGCCAGCAAATTGATTAGATTTTCATGAAAATATTGTTTTTTTAAGGGTAAAGCATTATTATTTTTGTTGTACATTCTTTCTTGGTGGCTTTGTGAGTGATTTTTCAGTTTTAAATAACTTGAATAATTCATACTGATTTCCTTGCAATTAACTTTCAGGCATTAGACAAAGACTGTATCCTTATGACAATTTATTTGAACCAATATTTTACTGAGGGTTTTAACAATAGTTAGATATTGTATTATTTCATTTATTTCATAAGATTCATATAAAGGGCACAAATTCAGAATGGTTTTGTTCACTTTCTGTATCTATAAACTTTACCACTTTATTTTATTTTATTTTATTTTTCCCATTTATTTGCAGGAAAGTTAAAAGGATTTTGAGAGAAAAAATAAATAAATAAAAATTGTGTTTAAGAGAAAACTATAGTTGCCTGCCTGGGATCTCAGGGAAGATGGATATGAAATTCTCAGTAGGTGCAAAATCTGTGTTGGTAACTGTGGCAGCTGAATGAGAAAATTGGAAATTGCAAAGAGCTATGATTTTATAAACTGGAATCTTCTCTGTATGCCATTCTAAAGAAAAATCTCAAACCATGACATATTTTACTTTTGATTTTGGATTTATTTCCTGTCAGAAGTAGTGAAGATGTTTATAAGCAAGTGTTTGATTTATAGGAAGAAATAGGCAGAGATGTGAGATTAAAGAAGTAAAACCAGGATATAAAAAGAAATAAACTTGATTACTTCTGGGTGAGAGAGAGGAAAACAAACAAACAAACAACAAAGGCACCATTATTCAGCTCTAAATACCTGCACGATCACTTGCTGAGAAAGGAAAAGGATTATGTAAATATCAGTACTCTGAAACCAGGGGAACTAGGCACAATACTTTTGACAGCATATTTTTGAAATATATGTGTGCTACGCTGTGCATATTTGGTGAGTCTTTCTCCCAGAGGAGAAAGCTGCATCCATGTCTTTGACATACAAGCCTGATGTCTTGAATACACTGAAGGTATCTGGTTCTATAAAGTCACTTCCTACAACTCTGGAGCTACTCTAAGCTTATGTAAATTAATACAATGCCAAAGAAATCAACAGATCTCTGCCAGTCTACATCAGCTGAGGTGCAAAGGTTGCTGGAAGAAAAAGAAATGACCCAGGTATTGCCGAACACAGAAAATAAAATAAGAAAATGGAATTCACCTGAGGGCACATTGAAAACAGTAAACTATCCCAGCTTGTTCTTCACCAGGTTCCGACAAAAAACAGTTTTTGTAGTAATGCACAGTTAAAGTGCATTACTGGAACTGTAGTACATCCATGTAAAATAAAATTCACACAGTTAATGAAATAAAAGGAAATAACAGAACAAGTTTTAATAAATGTACACCAAGTATGACTCACTTATTTGTGACTTTCAACCAAATATAAATCAAGTCTTCCACAAACAAAACAGTAGAAATAGAGGACATGACAGTTCTTTAGGGTCAGTTCCTAGCATACACAGTGCTTGCACACTCACAGATTTCAGCATCAGTTGGTTGTGTTGCTGTTCTGGAAAATAGACCCCAGCTAAGCCATTAACACTCTGCTTTTGTAATTTACTGTGAAGGGTTCCTTCACCTCCTTTCTAAACACTGTCACCAAACACATTTGGATAAAATTGTTCACAACAAAAACTAATGAAAAGTTTAACCCTTGAACATTATAATTTTCTTTATAGCTTGTCTTGAATTATATTGCCTTATTCTTTTTGCCAGTTGTCAGAGAACTGTTGTATGACATTGTGGAAGCAAAGTGAGTTATTTTGTTCACTGAAAGGATACATCTACTACTGATCAGCTGAACTTCTTTCCAGTTGTTGTTGTTGGTGGAAATCCTTTAGTGTCCAATATCATTATGTCTGAATTCATTTTAGTTATCCTTAGGTTTCCTTAGGTATCCTTTAGCATCCAGCTGGATCAACATGGTACAGGTCTTCCATTGCTACAGTGCTGTATCTACCAATGCTGTGTCAAGGTTTCTGTTACCCTGTAGAGTGTGAAATGGCAGTAGATGCTTACAGATTGGCAACTGCACTCGGTCAGTGACTTAAAATTAGAGCTTAGAGACCCAGCTCACATGCAGACATATGCATTGAAGACATTAACTTCTGCATTTACATCTTGAGTTCAGTCCTTACCAGGAAGCTCAAACACACGTGCTTAAGTATATGACTAAGAGGAATTTAGGAAAAAAAAAAAAAAAAAAGAAAGGCAAACAACAACAACAACAACAAAAGTTCAAATATTTGGAAATAATAGCATAGAAAGGCGTTCCCAGGTGCCTTCTAATTTAAAGCAAGTTGAATGATTTTTAATTAACTAAACCGTTTTCTGAAAGTGACTAAGGAGTCTACATCTAACTGAAACACAGTATGTGTGGCCAGGAGAGTCTCCAAATGAGACTCAGTTAACGACCAGGGCAATGGAAATTGGAGTCTACAGAACCCATTCAAAAAGTAGATTCAGCTCACCCAATTTTAAACAATGAGTCCAAGTGACAGAGTGCCTGATCCAGGCACTAAGCTTCTTTTATAGCCAATGGAGAGAAATAGGAGCACATAGGGCACAGTTCATCTTTTATTAGTATACATTAGTCTGAAATAAATTTCTTACTAACAGTGTCTGTTTCTTTTTATTGGCAATAAAGAGAACTTAGGGCAACTAGTTAAGATTCAGGAATCTACATTTGATCAGAGGACTCCCACCTGGGTGTCTGTAGATAATAGCATGTCTTAGATCAGAGAGAACTCTGCACCATCTGCTCCAGACAGGTTTGTCTAAAGCTCCAGCCCCACCAGAGGTAGCCTTTATCTGAATGCCAATTACAGAAACAGCTGTATTTATCCTTAATTTTACCCTGTAGCTAGAGGTACCTAATCCCACCCAGTTATCTTATTATTGCTACAATTATTTTAGCACCCACAAGCAGAGGAAGTACAAACAGATTAAACCAACAAAATTAAACAAACATTAGTCCCTTGTTTTCTTCATCTGTCTCATCAAAATTCACCATTTTACAAAAGACCATGTGAGGAAAAAAAAAAAAAAAACTATCAGGAGGGGATTTGGGAAAATATTAAGCAGCTGAAGTAAGAGACTTAGAGCAGAATTTAGAGTTCAGATTAATTATAGCTAATGCTACCAACAAGCATAACAAGCAAAGCAAATAGGAAAGAGTGATCATGGTGGTGGAAAAATATGCAAAATATTATCTTGTTTTGTTATCAGAAAAAACATCCAGCAAAAGGTATTGTTTCTGCTGTCATCGCAATCAGTCTCTAAGCAGCCTGAAAGTTTAAACCGCTAGAACATACCCAGCCTGTTGTTTGGCAACACAGGTTTCCACGGCAACAAAAACCAGTGCCACTTCTTCTTTCTGATTGATTCTGTCACTAAAATACAGAAATCGGGGTCCTGAACTGACCTGATGACTCTTTAGAAGGCATTTTTCATGCCATGAAATTCCTGTCTCATAATAAAACACTGAAATATTAAATGTATTTCTTTATTTTTGCAATGCCTGTTGATGTGCTGCAGTTCATTTCATTTGTTGTGATGCTACTTGGATGAATGTTAGGCATTTTGACATACTGGTCAGAAAAATACTGAAAAGGTTACTGCTCTTCATGCATTAGCCCCTTTTCTCTTGGTAACACCAGGTAACATAGAAAACATAGAGATGAAAATCTGCCTTTAGCTAGCTATTTAAAGTCTATTTATATCATTCTACTCAACTAGGTGTAAACTGGAAACCAGACCCATTTTTTTTTGGTGTAGAGTTTGCAGTGTTTAAATAATGGCTTCGAGACACTACTTTTTAATTTTGGTTTGATACAAGCAAAAAATATCCACTGAAAAATGGAAAATGTCTTAAGGGAACACGTGAAAGAAAGAAAAACTGAACTAGAAACCTGTATAATGAATCTCTAAGTTAGTTCACCATCAGGGAACAAACAAAACTCTCACTTTCTCTCCTAGGTCTAACTTTGCACACATTCCCCCTTGTTTAAACCCCATGAGTTTTTTCTTTGTGAGTCATTACTCAGTTCGATGTAGAAATTCTTTTGAATGTCCTTAAAGCTATACTCCCATTGATCTACACAATGGCATGTCTCCCGTAGCAGATGGTCTCATTTCTCTCTCCATGAATGTCCCAAATGTTTCTATCTCCTTTTCTGGATAAATTTAGAGAGAATAAAATTACTGAATCTGATTAATTTTGCAATTTGTCCTAAGTTCTAAGATTTTTATTAAGGAATTTACTGTTGAAGGCATTCCAATGAAGACATATTGAGGGGGAAATCAGGCTTTTACATCTTTATTTTAACGTGTAAATAACATTTGAGATAAGATTCAGAATTTTATCTTTGGGTTTTAAAATTTTCCCTAGTCTTGTTTAAGATAATAATTGCTGTTCCTGCCTTGCCAGCTCATAACATTATACCATTCTGATGAAAAATACTCACATTATCAAATGCATGGATACAACCCACATTCCTGACATCATTTGATTTACACTGTGTGTGAGCTAAGCATACTGATCCAAACAGCAAGAACTATATATACTCTACCAAACAATTTATTCAAAATGGAACTACAGGCACTATGTGTTCTCTTTGCATGTCACAAAAAAAAAAAGAAAAAAAAAAAGGAAAAAAAAAGTGCTGGTTTCTCTAGAGATAAGGTTTTATTACTAGCTCCTGCATGCTTTTAGCTCCAAAGGTAAACATAAGATCATAATGGAATGAGAAGAAAGAGGAGTAACAACTGAATTACTGCTCAGTAAGAAAGAAGGATTCACAATCGCCCTCACAAACTGGGGACTTCTGCATTAAAAAATAAGAAAAAGATTAAGAGAGAGAGAATATTGAAAAGCTCTAAGTTCAGTGCAGAATTGCAGAATAGCAAGTTTAGAAAATGAATTTAAGACATACATAGGAACTAAGAAAAATAACAGCTGAGAACTCTAAAATCACAGAAAAAGTAGTTAGAACTTGGAAACCTTTTATGATGGCTAAAAATATTCTCCACTTATAGACAGGATTGAAATTATCCCTGCCAATAATTTTGTAATGAATCAGATCCATACACAAATAAACTAACCATATATCAACTGAGTAACACTTATACTGACACTGGAACATGCCTAAAAAAATATAATTTTAAAAGTGTAGCTGTTGAGACTTCAAGTAGTTGACCAAAAATTTTAACCTGAGTAGAGTACAGGAAATACTCAAAACATACATGTTTATTTGTTTGTTTTTCTCATAGAGTCTTTGTCTACAGAAATTGATTTCCAGATGTTCTTTACTCTACATAAGATGTCCAGGAGGCATCAGATGTTCTGCACCCTCTCATAGAGTATAGCAAGAGAGCATACTCAAGCAATACAGGCCATTGCGCTTCTAGTTTTAATTTACTGATTCCTCTGAAGTTTTTTTTTTTTTTTTTTTTTACCTGAGAGAAAAACTTGTATCTCATTTTCTGTTTTATTTCTATTCATGGAAGTAATAATGATGGGAATGGCAATTTATCCACTTCTAGGTCTCCAAGTAATCCAACTAGAATCTACTTGGACAAGAGACTGAAGGCAACAGCTGAATCTGAGTAATATTTGACTTGTATAGAGTCTAACCTACCATTAAGCAACAGCAACGAAGAACTTGAAGCATTAAAAACAACAACAACAATAAACAACAATAAAAAGGAGTAAAGAACAAATGGTGTGACAAGAAGAGAGAAATTATTGCTGTAGTGTGAAGACGACAAAACCTGCTGCTTGGAAAATTATTTCTCCATAAAAAGTATGTGTCAGTAAGGAACACTGTGGGCAGAGGAATGGAGAAGAAAGCAGAATAAAGAAGGTTCTAACAATATCATGAAATTAAAGGAACTTTGATTCCCTTGAAATAGTGGTAAAACCTCATCAATCTCATTTAACCGTGGCTTCATTCATTTGCAGCTTTATGGAAAGGAAGAACAAGGTAAGGCAAGGCAAAGCAAGGCAAGGCAAGAGAAGGCAAATCAGTGCGAAGACACCTTCAAAGATCGTCTAGTCCAGCTGCCTGAGCACTTCAGTGCTAACTATGTACTGGGTTTATGTGGCAAGGTTTTGATAGCAGAGGAGCTGCAGGGGTAGCCTCTGTGAGAAAAGCTCCATATCAGAAAAGAGCCAGTCCCAGCCAGCTTGAAAAGGCACCCATAGCTGCCTACTGCAAGGCCAATGAACAAAGCTGGTTGTGCCTCTTTGAGAGCAGAACTAAGTAAGGGAAAAACAAACAAACAAACAAACAAGCTGCATAACAGCAGCTGGGAGACAAAGGAGTGAGAACCAGCCCTGCAGCCCCCAAGGTCAGTGCAGCAGGAGGGCAGGAGGTGCTCCAGGCACGCAGCAGCAGTTCCCCTGCGGCCTGTGGAGAGGCCCCTGGTGGAGCAGGCTGTCCCCCTGCAGCCCATGGGTCCCACACGGAGCAGATCTCCACGCTGCAGCCCGTGGAGGAGCCCCCGGTGGAGCAGGTGGATGTGGCCTGGAGGAGGCTGCGGCCCATGGAGAGCCCCCGTAGGAGCAGGCCCCGGGCCGGAGCTGCAGCCCGTGGAGAGGAGCCCACGCAGGAGCAGGGGGCCTGGGGGGAGCTGCCGCCCGTGGGGAACCCATGCTGGAGCAGTTTGCTCCTGGGGGATGAACCCTGTGGTACGGAGCCATGTTGGAGCATTTCTTGAAGAGCTGCTGCCTGTGGGCAGCCCCCGCGGGATCAGTTTGGGAAGGACAGCATACCGTGGGAGGGACCCCACATGGAGCAGGGACAGAGAGCGACCATGAAGGAGCGGAGAGACGAGCGTTAGGGAGTCACAGCAGCCCCCATTACCTGTTCCCCTGTTGTTGCGGTTTAACCCGGCCGGCAGCTAAGCACCACACAGCCGTTCGCTCACCCTCCCCCCTCCCTCTCTGGGATGGGGGAGAGAAACAGGAAAATGAAGCCTGTGGGTTGAGATACAGTTTATTAAGACAGAAATTTAATAATAATAATAATAATAATAATAATAATAAATAATATAATAACATGTACGAAACAAGTGATGCACCATGCAATTGCTCACCGCCCGCTGACCAATGCCCAGCCTATCCCCGAGCAGCCAGCCCCCCCACCCCGGCCAGCCACCCCTATATATTGTTTAGCATGACGTCAGATGGTATGGAATACCCCTTTGGCCAGTTTGGGTCAGCTGTCCTGGGTCTGTCCGCTCCCAGCTCTTGCTGCGCCCCTAGCCTGCTCGCTGGCAGGACAGAGCGAGAAGCTGAAAAGTCCTTGGCTCAGTGTAAGCACTGCTCTGCAACAATTAAAACATCAGCATGCTATCAACACTCTTTTCATCCTAATCCAAAACAGAGCACCCTACCAGGTACTAGGAGAAAAATTAACTCTATACTAGCTGAAACCAGGACACCTGTGCTGCTCGGGGGGAGGAGATGGAAGATGAAAGAGGGTGGATGGGGGGAAGGTGGTTTTAGTGTTTTTTTTTTTTAGTTTCTCACTGTTCTAGTCTGCTAGTGATAGTCAACACACTATATTAACTATGCTGAGTCTGTCTTGCTTGTGACTATAATTGTTGAGTGATATCCCTTATTATAGTTATTCATAGAGGCTTACCTGGTGCTGTGTTTTGGATTTTTGATGTAAATAGTGGTGATAACACACCAATGTCTTTAGTTGTTGCAGAGAAGTGTTTGCACAGAGCCAAGGACTTTTCTGCTTCTTGGGCTGCCCTGACAGTGAGCAGGCTGGGGATAAACAAGAAGCTGGGAGGGAACAGACAGCCTACCCAGATTGACCAAAGGGATATTCCATGCCGTATGACATCATGTTCAGTAATAAAAGCTGGGGTAAAGAAGGAGGAAGGGGACGACTCTCAGAGTGATGGTGTTTGTCTTCCCAAGAATCTGTTATGTGTAATGAGCCCTGCTTTCCTGGAAGTGGCTAAACATCTGCCTGCTGATGGGAAGTAGTGAATAAATTCCTTGCTTTGCTTTGCTAGCACAAGTAGCTTTTGCTTTACCTACTGAACTTCCTTTATCTCAATACAGGAGTTTTATCTTTTTCTGATTCTCTCCCTCATCCCATCTGGGGAGAGTAAGTAAGCAGCTGTGTGGTACTTAGCTGCCTGCTGGGTTAAACCACAACAAACAGGTTGTCCAGAGAGGTTTTGTTGTCTTCATCTTTGGAAATACTAAAAAACTGACTGGAAATGGACCTGGACAACCTGCTCTAGGTGATCCAGCCAGGGGCATGGACTACCTGAAGAGTCCCTTCCGACCTAAATGAACCTGTGATTCTGTGATAATACTATAACTACACTTAGTATTTTGGAGGGGTTGTTTTTCTCTGTCTGCCAGAAAATACAAATTTATTCTGAATTCAGAGAAACACACTGCTTCACTTTGAAGTTAACAAAAAGAAATGAAAATTCATGGAAGATTTATTCCTGACATAATTAAATAACTTAATTTTAGATAATATACATATAATTTAGGTAATATACAAGGGGAAAAGATGTTAGCATCTTGTGGTGACTCCAACACCTTAGTCCACAGGGCATAATAGTCACTTATAGCTCAGATGAACTTTCCCAAGCAAGATATACATATAGTCCCCTAGACATCTTTTAAGGAACTTTATCCACTCTCCTATCTATCTTTCTTTCCAACATGGTAGCCCAGACATGGAATTTGAGGTATATTTTCCTGGTCTCGCTTCCTTTATCTGGTGTTACATCACTTGTAGGCAATGAAAACAGCTCTACATCCAAAACAGTGTCATATCAGAAAGAAGAAGACATCTTTACAAGAACAAAATAGAAATAAAATGTGCTAAAGTGCCAGAGAATGTGGATATCTGGCTCTTGCAGAAGGTTCCAATAATCACTTTCCCAGCAAGTTTGGTTCCCTGGATCCTCATTCCTTACTCTCCATCTGTACTCTGCTGTCACTCTTCTCTAAGCCTCCCTTTCATACAACAGCAGTGGCACAGTGTTTCAACCTTTGGCACAAAGGAAAATCACAGAGTCACAGAACTGTTGAGGTTGGAAGGGACATCTGGAGGTCATCTGGTCCAAACCCTGTGCTCAAACAGGGACACTTTTATAATGACTTGACCAAATGGCTTTTGAATACCTCCAAGGAGGGAAACTCCACAACCTCTCTGGGCAACCTATGCCAGTGTTCCCTAACACAAGTTAAGAAGTGCTTCCTGATGTCCATATGGAACCTTGTGTTGTTCCAGCTTTTGCCCGTTGCTTCTTGTCCTGGCACTGGCCCCACTGAAAAGAGCCTGGCTCCATCCTCTTTGCAACCTTCCTTCAGGTATTTACATACACTGATGCAATCCCCATTGAGTCTTTTCTCCAGGCTGAACAGTCCCAGCTTTCTCAGCCTTTTCTCATAGTACAGGGACTGTCTCTTCATCATCTTGGTGACCATTTGCTAGATTCTCTCCAGTATGCCCATGTCTCTCTTCACTATGTACTCTCAAAAAACACCAGTGAAATAAGTTTAACTATTTGGTAGAAATAAACAGTACTGGTGTCCAAACACCCTTAGTACTAAGGCTGAATTTCACCTCCTTCCCATAGCTTCTGAGAGTTTTGTCTTTTCAATTCTGACAATAAAACCAGTATGTGTTCTCTCCTTCAACTGATTGTTTTCAGTGGGTTTAATTAAAAACAAAACAAAACAATAAGCAACAACAACAAACATCACCAACAAAAACAAAACATAAAAACAGAAAAAATCCCACACTTTTAACGGTGGTTTATTTAGCCTGATCTTTTAGACAAAGATGTTCTAAGAAGAATTACTTGTTATGAATAACTGAAGACAACAGCTGAATTTAGTTGTAGTCAGAACAAGCTAGGGTGCCTCATCTTCACTTCTGTTAAGTATGCTAGACTATTGTTTAGACACAGTCTGCATTTACTGTTGTGACTCAACTGTACATACAAATACGCTGAGTAATGAGAATTATAATTTATTTGCTTAAATTAATACAATTAAATTGTATGATTAAATCGTACAATAAGGCTAACACCCGGAAGGGTTATAAGTAAAGTTTTTTTTTTTTTTTTTTTTCTTGTCTTCTGGGACACCTAAGACCATCCTAAGGCCACAGAAATATTCTGTTCCCTTTCTTTGCTAGCACATGCTCGAACAAACTTACTTTGAGTGATGATACACTACAACCTACAGTTTTACTTCATATTGCATATTACCTAAAGTAGATCTTTTTAAAGCCTTTCTAATGGTAGCAATTTCAGCTTAGCAACAGTCGTATGGTTGATTCCAGAAAAGGTGGAGGGCTGGTGAGTCACGAAGCAGGCTACAACTGTTTTCCAAATAGATGAAAACTGTGGAGTGGCCAGTCTAGCTGGTATGGTAACATTTCAGAGAAAGGCAAAGATGATATATTCTCAGAGAAAATGTTCTTAAGTAAAATATACCCAGATAATCTTTTTTATTTTTTTTTTTTTTTAAGTTGCATGGTTGCTGACATCTTTGCAGCTACAGAATAGCTAAACAATTAATACATTTGATGAATATTTGCAACCATTCTTTTTCAGTTAGTAAATCTAAAACTCATACTTTCTTCTATTCTGTCTCCTCTGGGTAACCATGGGCTCGCTATGTATCCTGTTTATGACTGTGGGATGCTACATAAATATATTCAAATGCCACAACCCAGTACTTTGCTCAGATGCAATTTATCTTTTATTAATATTTTATTATTTTATTATTTTATTTTATTTTATATTATCTTATTTATTTTATTTTATTTTATTTTATTTTATTTTATTTTATTTATTTATTTATTAGCTTAATGCAGCAATTTGGTGTAGACCGTATTCTTTGGCTTTATGCTTTAGATTTCCTCACAGAACACCTAGAAATTAGGAAAAAAATAAAAATAAATATTTTTAAAGATAAAATGTAAATACATTTTATCAGTTTGTATCAAATCATGAGTGATTTAAACATCTACAAAAGCAGTTATTAATTTTCCAGTATACCTTTATTTCTTTCTTACACTTCTATTTTCTCCAAATAGGTTTTAATAATCTTCCTAGGCTCAGAAAAATCTATTATGCACACATTTATTTAAAATCACTTGGCTTATCAGGTTGTTGTTGTTTTGTTTTGTTTTTCTAACACTAATTAAAATGTGAAATAATTGAAAGAAAAATCTGTATGTATAGTATTTGCTGATCATAGTGTTATGGAATTCTTTCTATTTTACACAGAAATATTTGAAAGCTTGAGGAATCTCTTTGAAGACTGAGTATGGCAAAGTATTTAAGGTAGATAAAATTGAAAAGTTATGCTCAAGTATTTGAATTTGACAATATGAAAGGTATTTTTTTAAAAGAATTATAAAAACATTTTCTTATTTGTTTCAATAGTTTTGACCAGAATATATTAGCTATATGGATAACAAAAACTAGCAATAATTATTCAAGAACATGAGAATATTATATTACTTTCAGTAACATGTCTGAATTATATATATAAAAGTCCTTACTAGTCATTATTTCTGTTCTTTTAGATGTCAAAAATAAGATTTTAGTAGGGAAAAAAAAAAAAAAAGGAACAAAATTTTAAATCTGCTTCCCCTAGCTACTAATATTGCTCCCACACTGACTTGTACTTGTAATTCATATCAATTACTGGACAATTTATTTTTACATAATTACTATGAAACAGGTTTGTTTGGCTAAGCTTTATTTACATTGTTTACATTTACATTTATTTACACTGTTTACAAACAAGCAAACCAAACAATGCAACTTCTTTTTTTTTTTTTTTTTTAGTTCTGATTCTCATCACAACAGTTGCTTCATTTCTAAATCTTATTTAAGTAGACTAAGGACTGACCATAATTCCTGACAGCCTTTAGGAATTTCTCTCACTTTCTCACTGTGTCTCACTGTGTTTTGTAAACACAAACTTATACATATGTTCCCATTTTCACGATTCAGGTAAACACAATATAAACACGCTCTTCCTTTAGTGCTGATCTTACTGCTCTTTAAATAGTGATTATATTAATCTCAGGATACTTTATTCTCCACTGAACTTCCCAGTGCTTATATGATATTACAATGTCAGGAAAAATACACAATAACTTGATCACTGGACAACCACAAGAACAAACAAAAGGCAATTAGCAGCTGTTACTGTAAAAAGCAGTAAGAAGTTCTGGAAGTATGCTCTGTGGCAGAAGTTGAGATCCACCCCACCTGGCACTCATTTAAACTAAAAGTTAACATTCTTGAGTTTATTCGTGAATAAATTTCTGAGCATAAATTGTCCTATTCATGAAAACGTTAATGTTTTAAATGCACCAGATTCATAAGGCACAAAGAAACATTTAATATTTTGAAGGAGCTGAATAACCTTATGCTCTTCAATAACATATGATTTAGAGTCATAGAGTCATATAATGTTTTGGATTGGAAAGGATCATCTAATTCTACCCCCCTGCCATGGATCTCCAACTAGATCAGCTTGCTCAACACCCCATCCAATCTGGCTTCCAACACGTCCAGGGATGGGACACCCACACCTTCTCTGGGCAACCTGTTCCAGTGCATCCTATTAAAATCTTCTTCCTTATATCTAATATAAATCTACCCTCTTTTAGTTTAAAGCCATTATTCCTTGTCCTATCACTATACTCCCTGACAAAAATCCTGTTCTCTCTCCTGCATTCTTGTAGGCCCCATTTAGGTACTGGAAAACTGCAAGTCTCCTTGGAGCCTTCTCTTCTGCAGTTTGAACAACCCCAGCTCTCTCATTTTGTTTTCATAGGAAAGGTCCTCTAGCCCTTTGATCATCCTCATTGCCCTCATTTTAATATGTTCATGTCCTTCTTGTGCTAGGGGCCCCAGAGCTGAATGCAGTACTCCATGTGGTGTCTCCCCACACCAGAGTAGAGGGGGAGAATCACCTCCCTTGCCCTGCTGACCATGGCTTCTTCTGATGTAGCCTAGTGTCCTGGTTCCAGTTAGGACAGAGTTAATTTTCCTCATAGTAGCTGGTAGGGTGCTATGTTTTGGATTAGGATGAGAAGAGTGCTGATAACATGCTGATGTTTCAATTGTTGCAGAGTAGTGTTTACACCAGGCCAAGGACTTTTCGGCTTCTCGCTCTGTCCTGCCAGCGAGCAGGCTGGGGGTGCAGCAGGAGCTGGGAGGGGCCAGACCCAGGACAGCTGACCCAAACTGGCCAAAGGGGTATTCCATACCATCTGATGTCATGCTAAACAATATATAGGGGTGGCTGGCTGGGGTGGGGGGCCGGCTGCTCGGGAATAGGCTGGGCATCGGTCAGCGGGTGGTGAGCAATTGCATTGTGCATCACTTGTTTCGTACACATTATTATTATTAATACTATTATCATTATCACTATTATTATTATTGTTATTATTATATTCCTGTCTTAATAAACTGTCTTTATCTCAACTCACAGGCTTCACTTTCCTGTTTCTCTCCCCCATCCCAGAGAGGGAGGGGGGAGGGTGAGCGAACGGCTGTGTGGTGTTTAGCTGCCAGCTGGGTTAAACCACAACACCTAGGATGTGGTTGGCTTTCTGAGCTGCAAGCCCACATTGCCAGTTCATATTTAGTTTTTCATCCACCAATACCCACCAAGACCTTTTCCTCAGGACTGCTTTCAATCCATTCTCTGCCCAGCCTGTATTTATGCTTGGGATTGCCCCAGAGCAGATGCAGGACTTTGCAGTTGGCCTTGTTGAACTTCATGAGGTTTGCACAGGTACACTCTCAAGCCTGTCCAGGGACTCTGGATGGTATCTCTTCCCTCTAGCATGTTGACTGCATCACACAGCTTGGTGCCATTGGCAAACTTGCTGAGGGTTCACTCAATCTCACTGTCCAGGTCACTGACAAAGATGTTAAACAATGCCAGTCCCAATACTGACCCCTGAGGAGTACCACTTGTTACTCCCTGAGTGCGAACATCCAGCCAATTGCTTACTCACTGAGTGGTCCAACCATCAAATCCATGTTTGTCCAATTTAGAGACAAGGATATAATGACAGGCAGTGTCAAATGCTTTGAACAAGTCCAGGGAGATGCTGTCAGTTGCTCTTCCCCTATCCACCAATGCTACAACTCCATCATAGAAGGTCACCAGATTCGTCAGGCATGATCTGCCCTTAGTGAAATTATGTTGGCTGACATCAATCACTTCTTTATTTTCCATGTACCTTAGCCTATTTTCCAGGAGGATCTTCTCCATGATCTTGCCAGGCACAGCAGTGAGACTGACTGGCCTGTAATTCCCTGTCTTTTTTTTTTTTTTTTTTTTCCTTTTTGAAAATGGGGTAATGTTTCCTGTCTTCCAACCAGTGGAAACTTTGCCATCAGTGGAAACCCATTGAGGGAGGTTTTTTTTTTCTTCTTTTTTTTTTTTTTTCTGATAATGCAGTGGTCTTAGGCCTCTAGGTATTTTAACTGTAGGTAGCACTACTATAACATTGCATAAAGTCCAATTCTAACCTTGAAAGACTTTGCTTTTGAAAATAATTTTTAAAACTTTTATAGTTCCACCAGGCAGTCAATAAAAGTAAAAACCTATGAGTATGAGATGAACACTCTGTTTAGAAAGGTTAATAGGATCATGCTAGTGATGTGTCCATGAGCAAAGGAAAAGGAATAAAGAAGATGGAGGGAATAAAGGCAGTAGACTGATCATTGTGAAACAATAATTTTTAAATAAATTTTATGCTGTGTCAGTCCAGATTTAAAGTCCGCTTGGAATGACTAGGGTTGCAGTAACTACATTCAGCTGGAGTTCTCTTTCAGCATTAGTTACTGCAATAAACATTCTAATTAATTTGAGTACAGATGATCCATGTATTATCTGAGTTGTACTAAAACAGCTATTGAAATTTAATTTTAGAAACTGACCTACAAATAAACAAGTCATAATAACTGAATTTTATTTTTCTGTGAGGTGTATAATAATATTTTGTGTGAGTGAATTGCCCATTAATAGTGTCAACATGCTGGTTTTGACCTAATATAAACAAGATAGCCTGTTAATTATAATTTATCTAACTGTACTGAATGTACCATAAATTAATATGCTACATTTAACAAATGGTATAAGACTAACCATGAAAAAAAGGATTTGATACTGGCAAGAATTCAAGATTATTTTTTATGCATCTTTTGAAGGTTGAAAATTATTACAAGTGTATTTTGAATTAAACCTTTATCAAAAATATGCATGTGATATGTTTCTAAAGTACTTCACAAAATCACAGAATCTCAGAATCATCTAGGTTGGAAGAGACCTCCAAGATCACCTAGTCCAACCTCTGACCTAACACTAACAAGTCCTCCACTAAACCATATCACTAAGCTCTACATCTAAACATCTTTTAAAGACATCCAGGGATGGTGACTCAACCACTTCCCTGGGCAGCCCATTCCAATGCCTAACAACCCTTTCAGTAAAGAAGTTCTTCCTAATATCCAACCTAAACCTCCCCTGGTGCAACTTTAGCCCATTCCCCCTCGTCCTGTCACCAGGCACATGGGAGAATAAACCAACCCCCACCTCTCTACAGCCTCCTTTAAGGTACCTATAGAGAGCGATAAGGTCGCCCCTGAGCCTCCTCTTCTTCAGGCTGAACAACCCCAGCTCCCTCAGCCGCTCCTCATAAGACTTGTTCTCCAGACCCCTCACCAGCTTCGTTGCCCTCCTCTGGACTCTCTCGAGCACCTCAATGTCTTTCTTGTAGCAAGGGGCCCAAAAGTGAACACAGTACTCGAGGTGTGGCCTCACCAGAGCCGAGTACAGGGGGACAATCACTTCCCTAGCCCTGGTGGCCACACATATATATATAAGATTGTTATATTTTATTTCAGTTAAAGGATTATTTTCATAGAATCATAGAATCATAGAATATCCCGCGTTGGAAGGGACCCATAAGGATCATCAAGTCCAGCTCCTGGCACCGCACAGGTCTACCCAAAATTTTAGACCATGTGACTAAGTGCACAGTCCAATCTCTTCTTAAATTCAGACAGGCTTGGTGCAGTGACTGCTTCACTGGGGAGCCTGTTCCAGTGTGCAACCACCCTCTCGGTGAAGAACCTCTTCCTGATGTCTAGCCTAAAATTCCCCTGCCTCAGCTTGACACCGTTGCCGCGGGTCCTATCTACTATCTACTGCTCACATATAGTTTTCTTGAAGATAAGGCAGATAATGAGGAAAAAAAAAAAAAAGAACACATTTTAACTTTTGGAGATGTCAAGGCCATGCTGTGTCTTTTATTTTATTTTATTTTATTTTATTTGTGGAGCAAGATGACAGTCTGTTCAGAAATAATAGGAATTAATTGGTGATTCATTGATTCTTTGTCTCTACTGTTGGAAGAAAGAGTTGGTATATTGTTATAAAATAAATGAATTTCCATCTCAGTGGACACTCTGAGTCTATTCAGAGCTGGATGAGTACAGCATTTATGCATACATAAAATACATTCATTTTAGATAATAATTATTGATTCAATGAGAAATCACTTCATAGTCCTTCACTACAACGCAGTCACTGCTCTACCTTAAGCCTATAAGACAAGATTGAGAATCAGACTGTAATTCAGCCACAGTTAACCACCATTTTTCTCCCTTTTCATGGAGAACTGGTGTTACCGGAATTAGCATTGCACTTTGTGTAGTATGATGAAAGTAATTTGTTCACTTTCTCAATTAAATACCACAAACAATACTCATTTTTCCTCCCTCTCTGCTCATTGCTGCCTCTGTGTACCAAGTAGTTAAAAAGTGTTCCTTTGAATGTTGTAACTCATTTTATTCAAGTCTTACGTGCTATTAACAGGTAAAACTACATTTAGAATCATGCTTTGATTCAGCCAGTTAGGGTCCTATGATTGTATTTAAAAGTATCTAAAAGTTAGTCTATAGGAATATATATCAAGGTGAAATTTTTGGAAGCAGTAAAAGGAGAACTTTTTTTCCTGGTAAAAGGAGAAAAGTATATTTTCTGTAAAGTAGAGGAAATTTTCCATGTTTTCAAAGCTACCCTAATGCAAATCTTTCAATGAATTTTTGGCATTTACTTTTAGTCCTAACACATTTTATACTACGATTTAATTTGACAGTTAAAAGTTTTTTTTGTATTTTCATTACTATCACAAGGGTCAAACTGAATAAGCACCTGCAAAATTACTATTATTTTCAATTCATTTCTCATGTTTCCTGAGGTTGTTTTGCCTGCTCTTAGTAAATCTTTTGCTCTTCTTTCAGTAAAACAGGTCTCAGTTGTAATAAATAGATGGTTGACTAACTGCAAGATTGTAGAGTTAATGACCCACCTATCACCTTTTTAAGCCTAAATTTCACATAATTTAAAAACAAGAGACAGAATAAAATGACAAAAAGATACATGGAATCAGGATTTTTTGTCTGTCAGACTGTTTCTTCAAAAGGAATCTGTATTTTGGCAAAACAAAATTAAATCTCTCCGTATCTCATTTGTAAACAGAACATATTTGCTCTCAAACAATGAAATGTAGATTGCCAGAAGCAGGCATCAGGATTTTATTGAAAAATTCCCAGCAGAGTTAAAGTTTTACTCAGAGGCTTACCCCTCAAAGCTGTCTCCAACATCAGAGCTGCTTGTGGCAAGCTAAAAGACCTTAAACAGTTTCTGCAGTCTCATTTAAAATACAAGCAAAAGATGGAAAATAAAAAATCAGACAAGAAAAACAAATATGACACCAGGAATTGTCAAGAATTGTCAGTGCTAGTTGTAGAATTACATTTTTAAAATAATATAAATAACTATAAACAAATTAAAGGAAATCACTCTCTGATTAAATCTCCTGTCCAAGAATTTGAAACAGCAGTAAACTGTATTACAAAGAATGAAATAAAGGGCAGTCTTATTTCAGATTTGGAGATAACAATTCTGCTAATTTACGAGGTAAGTCATAACAGATATACATTAGACATCATAGTATAGTCAATTACTTCAAAAAAAGTCAGGCCAGTTTCCGTGGTCTGTCTAAATTCTTTCAAAAGATGATGAAGAGAGGAGATGGAAGTAGTTGCTTTCCCAAGACTGCTGTAAAGCCGAGGCTGAAGCCATTTCTGCTGCTACACAGTATGATATCAGTAACTCTTACAGGGAAACTCAGAGTTCTGCTCAAGATAAGTTACTGACTTATCTTGAGAAATTTAGTCAGTTCTGGATGAATTTAAAGTTTTACCTCACACTGAAATACTGCAGAGCAGACCTTTAAGGAAAGAGATTAGCAGCTCCTGTCAATGAGAAATACCTTTCTATGAGTGAAGAACTGCTTGTCAAGAAACACCTGGCAGTCATCTGGGTTTAAAAAAGCAGAACTTCAAATCCGGTGATCACTAGCCAGATCTAAGGACCTTAACTTTGTGTTATCTATCAATTCTGTTATAGAAAATAGGCTTTCCTGATTTATTGTTTCAAATCCAGCATCCCAAAGGAAAGGTTCATATAGAATAATTATTTGTCCCATATATTATTTCCCTTGTAACTTGTTTGTTTAAATCATAGATCTGTAGAATCATAGAATTGCTGAGTTTGGAAGGGATCTCTGGAAAATACAGACATGAATCTAGTACAAAATTGTGTTGCTTGTTAGGGAAAGGAAGATGCATTTCCATTGTTCTGTGCAGGTCACCTTTACATATGACCTACAGAAAAAACAGATTAGAGGGTTTGGCTTAAATCTCATCTCTCTAAGTCCTTTAAGGTTCTGGGCTATAGAAAGACATTTCCTTGTATTTGGAATTTACAACTGCCTTTTGCATATATCAAAGACGTAAGATAATTTCTAATAGACAGGAAAAGGAAATCTTTGTGCACTCAGGAAGAATCCATATTCTGCTATTTCATCAGTTTTAGGTCCCCAGCTGTAAAAACCTATGTTACAAGCAATGAGGCTTTCCAGTCTGGGGCTTGCTCACTAACTGAAGATGATTCCATTTTGATAAAATAAATATTCAATCAAATAGAGAGAACGAACAAATATGATTCTGTAGTGTAGCAGATATCATAAGATGAAAATCTAGTTCAATTAAATTCAAAAACATTTTAGACAAAGAAATAATGGGACAAGAAATGAAAAGTAATTCTCCTTCCACTTTGAGTGAATGTTGTGACTACTAGGTACTATGCAGTCCCGCTTCCTCTCTGTGACTAAACAAATATGTAAGGGTTCATTGCAAAATGGAATAGTTCCAGTAAGGCTCCAAAATATGCAGGCAATGCACATTTTGTGGATCATGGATGTAGAAAACTGCACAGATAATGAGTATGTATCAGGCCAGTGTCCTGAGGATGTACGTGTCTATGCCTATTTCTTCTTGCAGGTTTTGAAGGCCTCTTCAGTGCTTTATCAACAAAACAGATCAATAAAATAGGTAAATAGTAATATTATAAATTTCATTTTAACAATAATTAAAGAAAACTGTGTGAGAATTTCTAGCCTACTAGCTGTATGCAAGGCTGGAAAACAGAGGAAGTTTCTGATTCCAGCTCTGTTGTTGGACTGCTGATTGTTAAAACAGTGAAGAATGAATAGCTCACTCGTATGAATAAAATAGTTCATGTTCTTTCAATACATCTGCAGACTAGAGGACATATTACAGTGGCCTCCTCATTCTACCTATTTGCAAGCATTTAAAATATTACAGGATTACAAGTAAAAAACAAAATGAAGCAAAACAAACCAAAATCATAGACTACGTTCTGAGAACAATGACAGATAGTGACAGGTTCTAATCTAAAGGCCACAATATGAAAGTTATTGCACACTTTAATTTTTTTGTTTATTATTATTTTTATTATTATTTTTATGAATTATTATTTAGAGTTCTTTCTTGGTGTTCGGGCATTAAGCAAGAGCTTCATCACTGTGATTTGTACTAACTAGAATATAAGTTACTCTTTATCTTTAGAATATATAACACATGTTAATACCAGAAACATCAATTGGATGAGTTAGATGTATAATCCTGGAAACAATGATGCTCTGTTTTTATTTTATTTTTAAATTTCACAGTATATATAAGCATATGGTATGCCAATATTCTGTTCATTGGCTTGTTTGCATGAGTTTCACATATAAATATCTCTGCAAATTTTCAGATGCAAAACTCAGTACTTCTTTTAGAAAAAAATGCTTTGAAAATCATAGAATCATAGAAACATAGAAACAAACAGAACCATAGAACACCTTGGGTTGGAAAGGATCATAAAGATCATCTAATTGCAAGGTCATCTAACTACAACTCCCTGGCCATAGGCAGGGGTGCCACCCACTAGAACATGTTGGCCAAGGCCCCATCCAGCCTGGCCTTGAACAACTCCAGGGATGGGGCATCCACAACCTCTCTTGGCAACCTGTTCCAGTGCCTCACCACCCTCTGAGTGAAGAATTTCCTCCTAATGTCTAATCTAAATCTATCCTCTTCTACTTTAAAACCATTCCCCCTTGTCCTATCATTATCTACCCAAATAAAGAGTCCTTCTCCATCCTTTTTATAAGAGTCCTTTAAGCACTGAAAGGCTGCAATAAGGTCACCATGGTGTCTTCTCTTCTCCAGGCTGAACAGCCCCAACTCTCTCAGCCTTTCTTCATAGGAGAGGTACTCCGGCCCTCTGATTATCTTTGCAGCCCTCCTCTGGACCTGCTGTAACAGGTCGACATCCTTCTTGTGCTGGAGGCCCCAGACCTGGATGCAGCACTCCCAGTGGGACTTCATGAGGGCAGAGTAGAGGGGACAATCAACTCCCCCAGCCTGCTGGTCATGCCTCTTTTGATGCAGCCCTGGACACAGTTGGCCTTCTGTGCTGCAAATGCACACTGCTGGCTCATGTTGAGCCTTTCATCCACCAGAACCCCCAAGTTCTTCTCTGTAGGGAGTCTCTCCGTGAGTTCTTCTCCCAGTCTGTACTCCTGTCTGAGATTGCCCTGGTACAGCACCTTGCACTTACACTTGGTTAACCTCATTACATTCACATGGGCCTGATTCTCAAGCTTTCCCAGGTCCCTTTGGATGGTTTCCCTTCCTTCTGTTGTACCGACTGCACCACTTAGCTTGGTGTTATCTGCAAACTTGCTGAGGGTGCACTTGATCCCCTTGTCTACATTGTTGATAACGATATAAAACGGTATCGGTCCCAAGACAGACACCTGAGGGACACTGCTTGTCACCGGCCTCCACTTGGACATAGAGCCATTGACCACTACTCTCTGGGTGCAGCCATCAAGCCAATTCCTTATCCACCGGATGGTCCACGCTTCAAATCCATATTTTTCCAATTTAGAGATTAGGGTGTCGTGTGGGACTGTGACAAAAGTATACAGTCTTGCATTATTGGGCCCCTAACTACCCAGCATTGTATTTAATTCTAACATATTACCTGCTACTTGGAAAAATTAAGTTACTTGAAACAAAGAGTATTCTGAACGTCCTCACATAATGGCTAGCATTATGGTACTGTTGGTTGGAGCTTATAAATATGACAATTCAACAGCTGGGAGAAGCTGGGCATGGAACACCCTTAAAATTTTCATTTTTTAAGGTTCCTTTGGCAGCTCAGATCTAGATCCAAGAACAATTCAAAGGAATATGAGTCACTTTATTACTGTCTAGTTAAACTATTTCATTACCTCAAAATAAAAATTGTTTATTAAAATACTATAATGAAATAATTTCTTGATTCAATCAATTCTCTTTAATGATGTCCCTTATTGCTTTACTTATTTCTTTGTTAATTGATTAAGAAAGAAAGAAAGAAAGAAAGAAAGAAAGAAAGAAAGAAAGAAAGAAAGAGGAAAGAAAGAAAGAAAGGAGGAAAGAAAGAAGGAAAGAAAGAAGGAAAGAAAGAAGGAAAGAAAAAGAAAGGAAGAAAACTCTTGTTCGACTCCTTGCTTTTTTGAGTACTACGTAAGTAATAAGAGCAGCTTGTTATCTAACTTTTTTTGCTATATCCGTGGTAACACACACACACACACACACACACGTATGAATCCACAAGCTGGAGCTCACTTGAAAGCAGTTCCTGTGATTTTGACCCTAAATACTCTCCACAAAGTTGGAAGCCTATCATTGCATAGCTTTTATTTTTGAAGCTTGTGATTTTGCAGTAAACTCAAAAGGCAATCTATTGCTACAACCTTAACTAGTATAACTGAGTCTGGTGGTGCTGGATTATGTATTATTTGAAGTTGAATACTTCAGCTGCTGTAAATTGATCTTCCTATTTTATTTTTTTTTTGTCATATGGAAATGCTTCAGTGACTTTCTTTTCTTCTTGATTTTCAGGCTGCTGCATACACATGCATATTTTTTATGTTCTTTCAATATATATTGCCTCTCACATAACACCAAAAGTGAGCAACTTCACAGGTTATCTGTGGTCTTTGAAATTCTTTTCTTTTGTCCATTCACCACAAAGGACAAAACAAGCATAAAGGATATTTTATTTTGTGAAAAAGTGATGCCTAGTCAAGAAATTTCTTCTCAAATTACAGACTTAAAATTAGTAGTATATATTTTTTTTTCTAAAACAAACTTTTTTTTCTTTTTCCCCCCTGTGATCATCATCTTAAATAAAGTAGCTTTCTTGACAACTTTGACCTCTAATGATCTGGTAAAGTGATGTGTCAACTTCAGACATAATGTTCTCATAAAGAATTATTATCAATTATTAAGAGTTCAGGCTTTGGAAGATGTATTGGGATTATATGGCAAGGTTTTGGTAGTAGGAAGCTACAGAGGTGGCCTTCGTGAGAAGAATCCAGAAGCTGCCCCTTGTTAGATAAGGGCCAGTTTCAGACAGCTCCAAAGGGACACACTGCTGGCCAGAGACGAACCAATAAGCAATGTTTGTGCCACTGTGAGAACAGAACTAAGAAAGGGAAAAACAAAAAAACAAAACAAAACAACAACAACAACAACAAAAAACTGCTGCGCAACAGCAGCTGGGAGAGTGAGGAGTGAGAACCAGCCTTGCAGACACCAAGGTCAGTGCAGAAGGAGGGCAGGTGTTTTTAGCTTGTTTTCAGTTTCTCACTTCTCTAGCTTGTTAGTAATAGGTAATAAATTTCTCTGATCTCCCTACTCTGAGTCTGTTTTTCCCGTCATGATAGTTGTTGAGTGATCTTCCTGTCTTTATCTCAGCCCTTGAGCGCTTTTCATCATATTTTCTCCCCCCTTCCCTTTGAGGAGGGGGAGTGAGGAGAGCGGTTGTCGTGGATTTTGGCTGCCAGTTGAGTAAAACCACCAGAGAAGATCAGGGTGAAACTGAGCATGACTCTTCATTTTGTGTTATTTTTGCCCATAATTTGATCTTCTGTTCAATAATTTGTCCATTAAACACGGGAAAAGATCATTGTTCTCATACGTTCATTTGTCAGGAACTCTTCAAATTCGGAATTTAATTCACTTAAAAAAAAAGAAAAAGAGAAAGAAAAAAAAGTCTCAGATGAAGAAGTGCATTACCCCTCCCAGCCTTAGTAAATAACTTTGGTTGACTTATCTGGGAAAGAGTCAGTAGTAAGGTCACAATCTAAGCTGTCCATTTTCATACAGTACTTCTGCTATGCAGAAGTTGTAATGAACAATGGAAGACATTATGGTCATTCAGAGAAATACACAACAGTTCACCTAAGCTCTGTCAGTGAGAAACCACAGTTTTTAAAAAAGTCTGGAGATAAATATGAGATGTGGTAAAGTATATGGAATTGAAGTTAGAGGTGTGTTATAAGGATGAAATCAAGACTTATCCTGTAGTTGTAGATGTGGTGCACTGGAGTATCAACATGATGCCTGTGTGTGCATATAGTGCTCTCAATTACCAGTTTACTGATGGTCCAGCTATTACGCCATTAATCTCTGACTAGCTGAGACAATGGACCAGCTTAAGACCATGTGGTTGACTGAACTCTGTAACTGTCTTTGCAACAAAGCATTTGATTAGTCCTTACAAAAGTTCTCCAGACTCAGATCATCCCAGAGATGATCCCAGGCAGCTTCTGGAAAAGAAGCTGGACAGATCCCCTGGAACACTGTCCTTAGGGACAAAGGAGCTGAACAGAGCTGGCAACTCTTTAAGGATGCTTTTCTTAGAATGCAAGAACTCTCCGTCCCTCTGTTTAAGAAAGCAGGCAGGGAAGGCAGAAAACTGGGATGGCTGAGTAAGGACCTCTTGGTCAGACTGAGGCACAAGAAGGAAATGCACAGGCAGTGGAAGCAGGGACATGTGGCCTGGGAAGACTACAGTGATGCAGTCTGGATGTGAAGTGATGGGATCAGGAAAGCCAAGGCACAGATGTAACTGAGCTTGGCCAGAGATGCAAAGAATAACAGGAAGGGATTCTATAGGTGCATTGGCCAGAAAAGAAAGGCCAAGGATAGTGTGCCCCCTCTGACAGATGAGAAAGGCAAACAACTGACATGGAGAAGGCTGAGGTACTCAGCAACTTCTTTGCTTCAGTCTTCACTACCAGGCAGGCTTACCATGTCTCTTGTTTCCCTGAACATATAGATGAGGACTGGGGGAGCAAAGTCCCTCGCACTGTAAGTGAAGAGCAGGTTCAAGACCACCTGATGAAACTAAACAAGTACAAGTTTATGGGTCCTGATGACATCCATCCCAGGGTTCTAAGGGAACTGCATGATGGAGTTGCCAAGACATCAGATTCAAAAAGTCCTGGCAGTCAGGTGAGGTCCTTGGTGACTGGAAAAAAGGAACTATCACTCCCATTTTTAAAAACGGTAAAAAGGAAGACCTAGGGAACCACAGACCAGTGATACACGTCATGGAAGAGATTCTCCTGGAAGCAATGTCAAGGCACATGCAGGACAAAGAGGTTATCTGAGACAGCCGATAGGGCTTCACCAAGGGTGAATCATGCCTGACCAATTTGGTGGCTTTCTATGATGGAGTGACTGCATCAGTTGACAAGAGAAAACAGACCGATGTCATCTACCTGGACTTCTGCAAGGCCTTTAACATGGTCCCACATGACATTCTGATCTCCAGACTGGAGAGATATGGACTTGATGGGTGGACCAGTCAGTGGATAAGGCATTGTCTTGAATGTCGCACCCAGAGAGTAGTGGCCAATGGCTCTACCTCCAGGTGGAGGCTGGTGATGAGCGGTGTCCCTCGGTGGTCTGTCTTGGGACCAGTGCTTCTCAATATCTTAATCAGTAACAGAGATAGTGAGATTGAGTGCACTCTCAGCAAGTTTGCAGATGACACCAAGCTGAGTGGTGCAGTTGATACCCAAGAAGGAAAAGATGCCATTCAAAGGGACCTGGACATGCTGGAGAACTGAATACTGGAGAATGCAGCAGACATTCTCATTACTATCCAGAGAGCAGCAGACTACCCTGCTTGAAAGTATAATTTCCCAATATGAGCATTACTGGATGACTTTTTTAAATTTTTTTTTAACAAACCATCTGAAAGTTACAGTGCAATGAGAATCACGGATGATACAACTGTATTTTTACAGTTACATAATCAGAAGTGAATGATTATCCTCTATCCCTTTTATAATTCTTCCTGAAGCAGAAATAGATAGGGAGGATGATGATGAACAATTTTAACAGAAAGAGAGCATACAAGTTTGCTATGTTTGGCTTCTGCTTACTGAGTTGCCAACAAACATATATATATTTTTTTCATTTGGACCATTAAGTGTCATTTACGTGAATATGTAACTCACAAATTCAAAGTCTAAAATTGTATTTGTTAAAAAAGTTTCTGTGAAAGAGTTATGAATATTTGGTGTTTTTCAAGATAACTGCTATTCTGTTGTGTTAGATTACTTGTGTCAAATGTCACTGTCCAGGTGACATTGCTACTATTCACATATTTCAAAACAAAATCCTCTCTGCTGCTTCCAAGAAAATGGTGTCTTTAACCTTTGTACATGGAAAACATTGAATTTTTTAAGAATCTAGTACTTCTCTCTTTTTGTGTGTACTAAAACTCATTTATGAAATCTAAAGATCCAGGTTATGTTGTCACCTCTATCTTTTTCTATAGAACAATTTATTACCTTTCTCCTTTGCAAAGTCTACAATAAATGAATTATTAGAACAAAACTGGTGATGTAATTTTCACTAGGCTTTTAGGTTAATTCACTATATATCTGTTTTATGGAGTTGGTGGCTTTTCTTCTACCTTTGTCTTTTTAGGTAACATAGAGTTTACATTTTTCTGTCTAAAAACTACATAATGAAGGTCTATGTTTTTGAAGCATTAAAAAAAAAAACACAAAACAAAACATGGAAACAGGTAATTGTCAGAAGACAAGGAAATAGTTAAATAAATATAATGATGACCCCCCCCCCCAAAAAAAAAAAAAAAAGATTTTGTTTGAGATGAAATTTCCTTTTCTATAGATCCTCCTGGAAAGATATAACAATAGCAAGTCTTTTTACTTTTTATATTTCAAGACAAGTTGAATTGCACTATCATCTCAGACTTCACTTTCAAATTTAATTTATCAACATATTTATACCATATTTAAGGTACTTAGGCCACTAAGTTCCCTCATTATGCACAGTATAACGTGTTATACACAATGAAATATTCGTATTCCTAAAATAGACATTTTTCTTCAAAGGAAAATAATGAAGCCATGTTCAGGTTGTCCTAAATATGGCTAAATAAATATCACGAATTTTGAAATATGAATCCATATATTATCTGAGGGATCTGACTCATAATACAGTCCATCAGTTAAAAAATAAGAAATTATCATGAATACCTATTGACAACAATATTCTCCACATAAATGTGACAACATGTATCTCAATGTTTTCTAAAACCCTTTTTACGTAACTACGAAAGGCGATGAAGTATGAAATTAACTTGTATTGCCAACAAATCAAATTTAGTTTGCCCTAGCTTTTAGGGATTTTTTGCTTTTATATGTTCATATTTTTTAAATAAAATTATTATAGATGAAAAAGTAAATTCTGTTATTTTGAATATTGCCTAATAAAGGTACTGCATTTTTAAGAAGGCTGCAGGGTAAATACAAAATCTCTAATCTCACATTATAAGAAACTTTCTTTATTTTATTAGGTCTTTTTCTTGTTATGGAAATTATTAAAATTGAAGGTTCAATTTAATTTACACAGCAGATTAAATTCCAGAATTTTGTATGAATCGTACATGAATGAATTAGACGTACCTCTAAGCTAACAGATGAAAGTTGTACATTTAGAAAGAATACTAGCTCCCTACTGTACAGCCAATTGTGTTCAAATAACTAAACGTTCAAATAGTTCAAATAACTAACAGTAAAATTTAATTTCTCTTCTTAAAGTTGGTCTCTTTCCATGTTAAGTCTGTAGCATCAGGAGTACTACAGTACTTCATTGTACTTATTATAATACAGTTTAAATCCCTAATCTTGCTTAAATTCTTTCAGTGCATGACTTCTGGGGCTCTATTGACTTCCATCACTAATAGCGTGCAAAAGAAAGGACCAGTATCAGTTTTTATAAAATTTCTACCTGAATGTTTTATGCAAGCAAATCTGAAGAAATTTCTATGTATGACTTCAATATAAAATTATTGTTGGATTCTAGGGCTGTGTATTGACATATGGAGGTTGGCACATGTAGTCATGACTTAGAAACTGTTTGGGCACCAATGGAAGACACATCAGATAGTAAAGCTGAAATCTTTAGGGAAGCATGTTATAAAGCCTGACAATGAAAAGAATGTTCATGTTTGGGGCAGTGTGAGATCTCTAATTGTGAGGAAGAGCTCCTTGTTTCTTTACCCGTTTAGGTCATTTACTTGCTGTGTGACCTTAAGCAACTCCATTTTCCTTACAGTATTTCAATGCATTTATTTTGTCAAATCTTTAGGCCAGAGGTTGTTTCCCAAAGACAGTCACAGTCTCTGGCTCTATTAATAGTAGTCTGGTAGTCTGAAGTCTCAAAAATATATATTATTATTATATTTATTGTTATTATTTTTATTGTTATTATTAATAATTTTACTTTTGGAGGTTACTATAGCATAGTAATCTACACTGAACACTTCATTTACAATGTAAAGTTATTATCGTAGAATTACCTATACCTAGCACTATACTCATCTGATAATAAAAAGTGGTTGAGTATGAGGGAGTCGTTCTGCAGCTTCCATAGCTGATTAAAACTCAACATCTGACTACTATCATCTAGCTTTCATTCCATGGTAAATACTTTAAAATAATTATCTCTGCAGTATGTCTGGATATACACCTAAAGACTCCAGTCCAGGAAAGTATTTAAACTCATGAATCGTCGCTTTGGGTCATTTTGACAAGTTTTAAATGGTCAGAGATAAATGTATGATTCAGTGTTTAACTGAATTAGTGTCTGATGAGTACAGAAAAATGATCTGTAGATAAAAAGATGTGAATATGGTAGGAAATCTCCAGAATCTATTTCCCTTTAAGTAAATATATCACTTGTTAAATAGTAGTTCTTGTTTTCCTAAGAACTATTTCATTAAAATCATTTAGGTAGAAGGCCTAACTTACGCAAAAAGTGAAGCAAACAAAAAGCTTTCACTTGCATTTCTTCATTATGTTTTCAGAAAATTAGTATTATGTATGAGTAAGAACTAATTAAATTAAGTAAGTATGACATTTGTGCTAATGATACCAATTAACAAACAGTGAAAGAACATGTTAAGTGAAGTACAGAACTACTGCCTAAAATATCATTAATATGAGACTTCATATTGATGTGTCTTATTTAGAACTCTGGTGTTTATGCCAAGGTGAGTGTTTCAAGGGTGAAATTCAGCACAGAACAGGAGGAAGTTTCATGAGAGCTGTTCCTGTTTACAGGAGGACTCTGGTCTGAGTATTCCCGACTATTTCAGTTGGTGTTATTGTTTAGTTCTGCTTTCAAATAGCTTCTTCATCTACTCTTTCAGCAGTAGGGAGTTCTGGCTGAGAACAGGTTTGTACACAAGGTACACACACACAGGCACACACAGTAGAATCTTAGACATGGGTTATTACAAAGCAAACAACAGACCTCTATAAACAATTATAGTAATTTACCATCAAATCACACATTCCCATCATCGAACATTTAATGGGAATCTGTACTGAAATCACAGTGTACTGTGGATTACAATTTAAGTGCAAGCCACTGCCCATAGCACTGTGGACCATCAGTAATTTGCAGACCAATTAGACTATAATAACCCACATAGAAACTTTGTTTTCTGTAATATGAAAGCAAAACGAAAACAAACTCTGTAGAAATATTTTCTCAAATGGCAAAGGGCAAAAATCTAGAGCCATAATGAGTTTGCAAATAATGCAGGATTAGAAAATATTTTTAAGTGTTTCAGCTACTCTAATGTAAACTTTTTGATGATGTAGGTTTCAATCCATCTTAGAAATTCAAGAATGTGGACATCTATTGAAAGATTCAGACCTAAATATGTAGATAGACCTCTCAGTATATAGGTGCATGAATGTGGTAACAAGTTTAAAACATTAATCTTGCCATAGAGTACCTTAATTTTGCATGTATTTACTGTGATTAAAAAAAAAAAATAATAAAATAAAATAGTTCATTAGAAGTGTTTGATGTGTGAGAGAAAACATTTAAGGTTTTTTTGTTAAATTTCATTATTTACCTGTCATTCTTTCTATTTCTAATATCAAAAGATAAATATATGCTATAGTCTATAAAAGTTTGTTTAGACCATTAAAGTCTATCACTAAAAATAGAAAATTAATTTTGCTTTTGTTTGTTTTTACATAAATTTTATCTAACAGATCATGACATATTCAGATCCATATTAATATATTGTATTACACAAACAATAAGTATACCAAAAATATACATGCAGAAATAGTCGATTAAATGCTTTTTAAAGAAATATTTGAAGACTCTTGTAAATAAAATGTGAATATTTACACAAACGTGAACATAAAACATGAATATGTAAAATGTAAATATAAAATGTAAATATAAAATGTAAATATACATTTTTTTCAGAAAAAATATATGTGGGGAGGTTATACATACATGTTTGTTAAAGTGAAATGTATTAGTTATATTATGATTTTTATTTCTTAAAGGTACTAAAAGGTGACATCCTACAGAATAAAAGGTGATCATAAATACTATTGGTAAACATCAAACCAAAATAATTTTGAAATATCTATTACAAAGTTGCTATCATTCTTTTGAGTGGGGTTCAGATTGTTTTGTCATTGATCTTGCAAGTGAAACTAACCTTCATTATGTCCATTTGTTTGTTAATATTAAATTTCTTCTGGCCATAAATACTGGCTGTTCTGTTTGAAAGCTGTAGACAGATTGTTTTCAGATGGCTATCCTAAATTATGTTTAACCAGATAATAAAAGTGGCCTCTTTCCCTATTCATCTTTGAATGAAAGCCAGGACAGACAGACAAACAAACAGACAGAAAGAGAGAATTGAACTAATTAAGATTGTGGAAATTGTGGTCATATCAGTGAAGATGATTAAGATTTCTCTACACCATAGCCAATGCTGCAATTAGAACCCAACAGAGACTTCACACTTAAAATAATAGTAATATAGCAAAATATCAAGAACAACTCCTTGCGGTGTTAGCTAAAGTCAACACAGATAGTTGCTGCAATTCTTGAATTGTTGCACCTTGAACTGTAGCAATCTGATCATGTTGCTGAGACTGAATTTACTTTGGGCAATGCTGTTCAGAACATTTCTTTTATTAAAATATTGTTTCTGGATTTGTTGTTGCTGTTGTTATTGTGTTTTGTTTTGTTTTCTCCATAAAGAAGAGGTGGATATCTAGTATATTAGATTTACTCATACACTAGCCAAATGAAACTTATCAAATTTGCATATAAAAAAATACTACATCTCTTATATATATATGTATATATATTTTCAGTTTTTATATGTAAATCTGTCACAGCTTTACAATTGTTCTCAACTTAGAGAGATATTTTTCTTTTTCTATTTTTCATTATAATATCACTTCAATTACAGCAAAAGCAGATAATAAAATTCATGGTTTTAGTTACAAAATGATCCCCTCAATTAAAAAAGAATACATATAACGAAGTATGAAAAAAAAAAAAAGGAGTAATAGCTGTTATTTCAAAATGGATGCTAACAAACAACTCATCAATAGTCTTCCCTGCAAAAGAATATTTATATTTGAAATCATCATGACAATATGCATAAGTAATAATTGATGAAATTATATTAACTTTAAATGATAAAGAAGGCGTTCTCTCTTTTCTGGCAGCACCACAAAGCCCCTTTCCAGTGAGGCAAAAATGGTGTCCACCCGCCACACCTGCCAGCGTAGGTTTCAAATTGATGCAAATGAGACTGAAACAGAGATGGAGGGGCCATGAACCTCCCTGGCAGACTCCACTACCCAGACAGACCCCCCCAAAGACTGAAAGAGCTGCCCAGACCATCCATTGCTGGGAACTCCAATATCTGGAGGTCCCCCTAGGTCCTTCAAGGCAGAGTTGGGTATCATGGGTACAAGAGTGACCAGATGGATGAACTCTCTGAACAAGTTGCCAGGTTGTGTGAGGAGCAAAGCAGGTTGTGATGCATCCAGGAATCCAAGCTAGAGATCGATGCATGGCATCATGCACTGGCACGGGCTGAGCACCAGCCTTGCCTTAAGTTCTTGCAAGGGGATGGTAAAGTGGCTTCCAACCTGAAACCGGCAGAATTGACAGACTTGCACGACAAGGGAGGCTAGACCCTCACCTCTGCTCAGAGCAGAGTGAGGAATCTCCCCGTTGCCCCTGAATTTCCCCAACACAACAGTTATGATGCTCTGGGGCTCAAAAAAGGAGAGGGTGTCAACAACAATGGTAATGGTCAAGATCCAGGAAAGGGCCATTGCAAAAGGTGGACCAGCAAAATACTTGTATAAGAACCAGTGCTGAAAAAAAAAAAAAAAAAAAAAAAAAAAGCACAGGGGGTGTTGGTAATTGGAGATTACTCTCTGAGAGGAACTGAGGCACCCATTTGCCACCCAGACATTCTCTCTTGAGAGGTTTGCTGCCTGCCTGGGGCTCACATTTGTGACATCACAAAGAGGCTACAGAGCTTGGTCAAGCCGAAGGACTATCACCCGTTCCTGCTCTTTCACATAGGGACAACTGAGGCCACAACAAGGAGACTCCAAAGCATCAAAAGGGACTTTATCTCCCTTGGAAAGGTGCTGAAGGGATCAGGAGCACAAGTACTGTTCTCCTCAATCCTCCCAGTCAGAGACTGGGACCCAAGCAAGACGCAGTGTATTGATCAGGTGAATGATAGGCAGTTGGCTGCGTAGCTGGTGCCATGATCAAGGTTTCAGGTTCTATGATATCAGGTGTGTTTTTGAGACCAAGCATGATGATACGGGATGGGGTGCACCTGACCAAGTGGGGCAAGAGCATTTTGGGCAGCAAGCTGGCCTGAATCATTATCTGGGCTTTAAATTAGATTCAGCAGGGAAAGGAAATGTACCTGTAAGTGACTTGAAAGAACCACTGAATGCCAATATTTTAGAAAACAGCAGGGAAACACCTGTGAATTGTTCCATAGGAATTAGGAAGGACTCCTCTAAAAAGGTGACGTGGCACATAGCCCAGCTCAAGTGCCTCTACACCCATTAACGCAGCATGGGAAACAACCAGGAGGATTTGGAAGCCATGGTGCAATTAGAAAACTATGATCTAACTGCTATCATGGAAATGTGGTGGGACAAATCACACAGCTGAACATGAACAAACAGCTGAAAGCTACAAGCTTTACAGGAGAGACAGGCAAGGAAGTAAGGGTGGGGGTGTTCCCTCCATGTTAAGAACTGGATAGACTGTGAAGAGTTCCCTCTAAGATAACAGCCAAGAACAGGTTGAGAGCCTGGGGATAAAAATTAAGGACCACACAAACAAAAGACATCTTGTTGTTGGGGTCTACTACAGGCTGCCCAACCAAGGGGTGCCTCTGGATGAGGCCTTCTTGCTCCAACTACAAGAAGCATCACGCTCACGGGCTCTCCTCCGCCTGAGGGATTTCAACCACCCAGATGTTTGCTGGGAAAGCCATGTGGCAGGCAGTAAGCAATCCATGAGACTCCTGGAGTCCATTGAGGACAACTTTCTCATCCAGGTAATAGACAAACCAACAAGAGGAGAAGTGTTACTGGACCTGGTGCTCACCAGTGCAAAAGAGCTGATTAAAGAGGTTAAGACTGGAGGAAGCCTGGGTTTTGGTGACCACACTCTGGTTGAGCTTATGATCTCAAGGGATATGGGCCTGGCAAAGAGCAAAGTCAGGACCCTGAACTTCAGAAGAGCCAACTTCCAGCTGTTCAAAGAATTAGCAGATGAGATCCCATGGCACACGGTCCTTAGGGACAGAGGATCTGATCAGAGCTCGCAACTCTTCAACGATATTTTGCTTGAAGCACAGCAGCGCTCTATTCCCATATGTAATAAATCAAGCAGGGAAGGTAGAAAAATGGCCTGGTTCTGCTGGTCAAACTTAGGCAAAGAAGGAAACGCACAGATGGCAGAAACAGGGACATGTGCCTTGGGAAGAGTACCGAAACGCTGTCCAGATGTGCGGGGATGGGATCAGGAAAGCCAAGGCACTGACAGAACTAAACTTGGCGAGGGATGCGCAGAACAAGAAGGGGTTCCACAGGTACATTGGCTGCAAAACAAAGAACAGGGAGAGTGTATTGCCTCTGACAAATGAAGACGGAGAACAGGTAATGACAGATGAGGAGAAGGCAGAGGTACTAAACAACTTTGCCTCGGTCTTCAGAAGTGGTTGGCCTTCCCACATCTCTCAAGTCCCCAAAATTCTAGACAGTGGCTAGGGGAGCAGAGTCCCTCCCACTGTAAGTGAAGACCAAGTACAGGACCTCCTGATACAACTTAATGACTACAAGTCTATGGGGCCTGATGACATGCATCTCAGTGTCCGGAAGGAATTGGCTGATGGAGTTGCCAAGCCTCTCTCCTTTCATATTTGAAAAGTCCTGGCAGTCAGATGAAGTCCGTGGTGACTGGAAAAAGGAAAACATCACTCCCATTTCTAAAAAGTGTAGAAAAGAGGACCTGGGGAACTACAGACCAGTAAGCCTCATCTCTGTGCCTGGCAAGATCATGGAATGGATCCTCCTGAAAGCAATGTCAAGGCACATGCAGGACAAGGAGGTGATCCATGACAGCCAGCACGGCTTCACCAAAGGCAAATTGTGCCTGACCAATCTGGTGGCCTTCTGTGATGGAGTGGCTGCAGCAGTCAACAAGGGAAAAACAACTGATTTCATCTACTTGGACTTCTGCAAAGCTTTTAACATGGTCCCACATGACATCCCAGTCTCTAAATTGGAAAGATATGGATTTGAAGGGTGAACCATCTGGTGGATAAGGAATTGGCTCAATGGTCACACCCAGAGAGTAGTGGCCAATGGCTCTATATCCAGGCAGAGGCCAGTGACAAGTGGTGTCCCTTGTGGGTCTGTCTTGGGACCGACGGTTTTCAATATTTTCATCAATAACATAGATAGCGTGATTGAGTGCACCCTCAGCAAGTTTGAAGATGACACCAAGCTAAGTGGTGCAGTTGATACCAAAGAAGGAAAAAATGCCATTCAAAGGGACCTGGACAGACTGGAAAAGTGGGCCCATGTGATCTGCATGAGGTTCAACAAGGCCTAGTGCAAGGTGCTGCACCTGGGTTGGGGCAGTCTCAGACAGGAGTACAGACTGGGAGAAGAACTCACGGAGAGACTCCCTACAGAGAAGAACTTGGGGGTTCTGGTGGATGAAAGGCTCAACATGAGCCAGCAGTGTGCATTTGCAGCACAGAAGGCCAACTGTGTCCAGGGCTGCATCAAAAGAGGCGTGACCAGCAGGCTGGGGGAGTTGATTGTCCCCTCTACTCTGCCCTCATGAAGTCCCACTGGGAGTGCTGCATCCAGGTCTGGGGCCTCCAGCACAAGAAGGATGTCGACCTGTTACAGCAGGTCCAGAGGAGGGCTGCAAAGATAATCAGAGGGCCGGAGTACCTCTCCTATGAAGAAAGGCTGAGAGAGTTGGGGCTGTTCAGCCTGGAGAAGAGAAGACACCATGGTGACCTTATTGCAGCCTTTCAATGCTTAAAGGACTCTTATAAAAAGGATGGAGAAGAACTCTTTATTTGGGTAGATAATGATAGGACAAGGGAGAATGGTTTTAAACCAGAAGAGGATAGATTTAGATTAGACATTAGGAGGAAATTCTTCACTCAGAGGGTGGTGAGGCACTGGAACAGGTTGCCAAGAGAGGTTGTGGATGCCCCATCCCTGGAGGTGTTCAAGGCCAGGCTGGATGGGGCCTTGGCCAACATGTTCTAGTGGGTGGCATCCCTACCTGTGGCTGGGAGGTTGGAGTTAGATGATTTTTAATGTCCCTTCCAACCCAAGACATTCTATGATTCTATGAAATAGGCACAATTGTAGTTGTAGTTTAATTTAAGTTTGTGGTTTGGATCTTGTATTTGTCTCCAGTAAAATTCTACTTTGTTCTCTGTGGAAATACACATAAATTGGGACCATGTTGAAGCTATTATTTTGATGCAAAATTCAGGAATTGCTGCTACATCCAGTTAAAAAGGAAAGACAGACAGACAGACAGACAGAAAGAAAGAAAGAAAGAAAGAAAGAGAAAGAAAAAGAAAGAAAGAAAAAAAAAAAAGAAAGAAAGAAAAAGAAAGAGAGAAAGAGAGAAAGAAAGAGAGAGAGAAAGAGAAAGAGAAAGAAAGAAAGAAAAGAAAGAAAGAAAGAAAGAAAGAAAGAAAGACAAAAACAGTAATCACAGTATTAGCAAAAACAATCAAAATGAAAAATAACAAAAGAATTGATTTTTTTTAATCATATTTAGTTCTATTTCTAGTTTAAAATAGTTTCTTAAACTGTAAACCTTAAAAATATTTGTTTCCTGTCCAGGAAATTTGAGACAATATTGATTGTCCACTGAATCGTTAGAATAAAGAGTCAAAAATATGCTCAGTTTCATATTAGACCATGACCTTGAAGCTATCAATGATTGCTAAGGGACAGTGACAATTCCCAGGAGGAATCATTTTTCTGTTAAGCAGATTTATTCCGAGCAAGTCATGCTGATGCCTTCACTACAAGGCACTACTTCTTACAAGTTTTTAAGAAGCTGTGCAATAGCAGAAAAAGCGGAGGTCTCTCCATGTCCCCTCTTGATATCTTGTGACCGTAGAAGACATTGACATCTTGAAAGATCAGGGTTCATCTTACTTATCTGTTCTCAAAGCTTTTCACACAGTCTTTACAGGCATTTGAGTCATGTTATATTATTAGGTGAAATTATAGAAAAGAGTGATTTTTAATACCATACCGAAATGGGGAAGTAATTGAAATGCTATTAATGCATAATTATTAGCAATGTTAATTCTGAAAAATATGTTCTGTAACACTTTTTTAAAAAGAAATCAATAATAATTCGTTGGACAATGGCTTTTATTGTGTTAGCTGTATTACATTGGATGCAGCTGTTGCTTAAATGAAAAGGTAGCTATAAACACCTTCCTTAAGTTCTTTTCTCTTTTTCTCTTTCCTTTTTCTCTTTTTCCCCAGAAAACTGAGCTTCTTTGCTGGGTACTCCATTTTCTTTAGATTTCCTATAGCATTTTTTGAATAGACCTAAAGAAGTGTAGTCTGACTGGCATCAGCCATGAGAAATTCATATTGATAATGCCTCTTGTAACTTTGTAGTCTGTCCCATTTGAAAAGGTATATTTCATACCCCCATGATGCATAACAACAAGAATTTCATACAGAATTATTTCCACAGCAGGTCTTAATTGTCCCAGAACTCAGTATTAGAATGCTTTATTTTCAGATGAGTACAGTTGCATTGTGGAGGAGGTAAAGATCAAGATTCTCAGTATAGAATGTCCAGAAACCTTTAGATCCTTAGTTAATTCTGTACAACTAGCTACGCATATTTCTCATAGAATCACAGAATTGAAGGGGTTGGAAGGGACCTCGAAAGATCATTGGGTCCAACCCCCTGCCAAAGCAGGTTCCTTAGAGCAGGCTGCCCAGGTAGGCGTCCAGACGGGCCTTGAATATCTCCAGAGAAGGAGACTCCACAACCTCCCTGGGCAGCCTGTTCCAGTGCTCTGTCACCCTTACTGTGAAGAAGTTCTTTCGCATGTTGGTGCGGAACATCCTGTGCTCCATCTTATGGCCATTACCTCTTGTCCTGTCCCAACAAACCACTGAAAAGAGGTTGGCCGAATCCCTCTGTCTCCCACACCTCAGGTATTTATACACATTGATGAGATCCCCTCTCAGTCTTCTTTTCTCCAGGCTGAACGGACCCAGGTCTCTCGGCCTTTCTTCATAGGGAAGATGCTCCAGGCCCCCTGTCATCTTTGTGGCCCTCTGCTAGACTCTTTCCAGGAGATCCCTGTCTTTTTTGTACCGGGGAGCCCAGAACTGGACACAGTACTCCAGGTGAGGCCTGACCAGGGCAGAGTAGAGGGGGAGGATCACCTCCCTTGACCTGCTGCTCCTTTTAATGCATGCCAGGATCCCACTGGCCCTCTTGGCCACGAGGGCACACTGCTGGCTCATGGTCAACCTGTCAACCACCAGGACCCCCAGGTCCTTCTCCTCAGAGCTCCTCTCCAGCAGGTCGTCCCCCAGCCTGTACTGATACATCTGATTGTTCCTTCCCAGGTGCAGGACTCTACAATTGCTATTATTAAACCTCATTTGGTTTCTTCCTGCCTATCTTTCCAGCCTGTCCAGGTCTTGCTGAATGGCAGCACAGCCTTCTGGCGTGTCAGCCACTCCTCCCAGCTTTGTGTCATCGACGTACTTGCTGAGGGCAGACACTTTTCCCTCATCAAGGTCATCGATGAAGATGATGAAGATGTTGAACAAGACCAGACCCAGCATCGACCCCTGGGGAACACCGCTGGTCACAGGTCTCCAGCCAGACTCTGTGCTGCTGATCACCACCCTCTGAGCTCGGCCAGTCAGTCAGTTCTCAACCCACCTTACTGTCCACTCCTCTATCCCACACTTTCTCAGCTCTGCTATCAGGATGTCATGGAAGACAGTATCAAAAGCCTTGCTAAAGTCAAGGTAGATGACATCCGCTGCTCTCCCCTCATCTACCCAGCTGGTGACACCATCATAGAAGGCAATGAGGTTGGTCAAGCATGACTTCCCCTTGGTGAATCCATGCTTACTACTCCTCATAACATTCTTCTCTTCTAATTGCTTGGAGATGACATCCAGAACAAGCTGTTCCAACACCTTTCCAGGGACAGAGGTGAGACTGACTGGCCTGTAGCTTCCCGGATCCTCCTTCTTGCCCTTCTTGAAGACCGGAGTGACACTGGCTATCCTCCAGTCTTCAGGCACCTCTCCTGTTCTCCAGGACCTTTCAAAGATGACAGAGAGTGGTTCGGCAATCACCTCTGCCAACTCCCTTAGCACACGTGGGTGCATCCCATCGGGACCCATGGATTTGTATGTGTTGAGCCCACTCAGATGCTCCCGAACCACTCTCTCGTCAACCAGGGGGGGAGCCCTCCATTTCCCAGACCCTTTGTTCTCCCGCCAGGGTCGAGGAGTCCCAGGGGGGAGTCCTTGAAGCAAAGACTGAAGCAAAGAAAGCATTCAGTATCTCCGCCTTCTTGGTGTCTCCCATTACCAGGACACCCCCTTCATTCAGCAAGGGACCCGCATTATCCCTAGTCTTCCTTTTACTGTTTACATACTTAAAAAAACCCTTCTTATTATCTTTTATCTCTTTTGCAAGCCTCATCTCTAGGTGGGCTTTAGCCTTCCTCGTCGCGTCCCTGCAGGCCCTGACAACACCTCTATACTCCTCCCAAGAGGACAGGCCCTTTTTCCACATTTCATAGACCTTCCTCTTCCTTTTGATCTTATTGATGAGCTCCTTGCTCATCCATGCAGGTTTCCTGCCCCTCCTTCCCCGATTTCCTACTCTTAGGGATGCACTGATCCTGAGCTTGGAAGAAGTGCTGTTTAAATGTAGCCCAGCTCTCACAAGCACCCTTGCCTTCTAGCAATCTAGCCCATGAGATACTCCCAAGCAGGTCCCGGAAGAGGTCGAAGTTGGCTCTTCGAAAGTCCAGGGTAGCAATCCTGCTTTTAGCCTTACTTCTTCCACCAAGTTCCATCTTGAACTCCACCATCTCATGGTCGCTGCATCCCAAGCTGCCCCCAACCTTCACATCCCCAACAAGCCCATCCTTGTTGGTAAGGACAAGGTCCAGAAGCACCCCCCGCCTCGTTGACTCCTCCACTACCTGTGTCAGAAAATTGTCTTCAACGCATTGTAGGAACCGTTTGGACTGCGCGTGCCTGGCCGACTTGCTTACCCAACAGATGTCTGGATAATTGAAGTCCCCCATGAGAACCAGTGCCCGTGATTGTAAGGCTACTGCCAGCTGCTTGTAGAAGGCCTCATCGATCTCCTCCTCCTGATCTGGTGACCTGTAGTACACCCCCACAACAGTGTCCCCCATTCCAGCCCACCCCTTAATTCTCACCCACAAGCTCTCCACTTGTCCTTCACCCTCCCCCAGGTGGAGCTGGGTACACTCTAATTGCTCCCTCACATAAAGGGCAACCCCACCCCCTCCCTTCCCCAGCCTGTCTTTCCTAAAAAGGACATAGCCCTTCATGACAGCATTCCAGTCATGTGAGCTGTCCCACCACGTCTCTGTGATCGCAACGAGATCATGGCCCTGCGACCGAACACAGATCTTGAGCTCGTCCTGTTTATTTCCCATGCTCCGCGCATTGGTATACAGGCACTTTAGGGAAGCAGGCATTATTTCTTATACTGTAGCTAATTAAAGAAATAAATTCCATGTGTAGATTCTCTGCCTCTCTGCCAGCTAATATTACATGGTTGTGTTAATGTGATGCTGGTAGCTTGTGAAAAAATGACCAAGCAATTTTGTAACAGAAAAGCAAAGTTTACTTCATGTTGGTAAAGAAACTCTAATAAAGACTGTGATTGCTTACACTGTGGTCCAGACATTTAGGACTGTAATGACGTGTATCAGCAATGCCCAAAACAGTGTAGGTATAATCTGTATTCTAGTAGCATTGCAAGTAATACTTAAGTCAGGTAGGGAGTGGAGCTCTCATCATTGGGGGAATGGTTATTTCTCATCTCCAGCTCTCTTAGTTTCATTCCTGGGTGCCCTATAAGGATTGATGAATCCTGTAGGAGTGCTTTAAGAACATGTATCACACCATGTGCTGCAACTGAGAAAGACAAAGGAATTTATCATCTGAAAATTTACAGAGGCTCTGAAATGAATAGGAGCTTCAAGTATTTAGGTGTTATGAAGGCTTGATGACCATTTTTATGCTCACTGGAAGAAACATGGTTGCTTAGGGATTCTTCTAGTATAAATTTACCAGACTGGTAAAATTTTGTGGATCTGAGTGACACCCAAAGCACTAAAGTTCACTAACTGATGTGACATTTAGGCACACGTCTAAATCCTTTTGTGCCAATGCTTTCATTTCTTGTGTGGTTGTGCAAAGGAATGAGAGCTCTCTGTTTGCACATATCAGTCAGGATTTGGTCTCTTTGAGGATTGTTTTTCAAATATGAGAGCCATCCAGATTTTAAATGAAACATTTTGACTCATGTGGAATACTACTTTACTTTGCAAGAATTTCCATTAAGAACAGCAAGACTACTTGTTTGTTAAAAATACATTTGATCCTTGGCTTGCAAATTAAAACGAGCTGCTCAGCAAGACACACCACAGGAACTTTTATTACCTGACCACTCTTAAAAAGACCATTTTTGCATATTATACCAAATGGAATCTATGTCAGCTATAAAATTAAAGAAACGTTTGGGTTGGAATGTGTCTCTAATAATAATAGTAATTACACTTAGCACTTACTTAGCAATTTTCATCTGGAAAGCACTTAGAACCAGCATTAGCTACTTATTTCTCACAGAACACCAGCAAGGTAAGCAGCTATTCCACCTCCCTGTAAAAGGATGCATTGTCGGCTGGCAGATGATTGTTCACTGAATAGAACAGAAAAGAAAAGAAAAAAACCATCTAATCCAGAAGTTTTACAGAAGAAGAAGAAGGGGGAAAAAAAAAAAAAGTATCTTTAATACTAATGTCTAGGTTTAGGAGTAAGATAAAGTACGATGAAATAGTACTCGTCCTCAAACCACTTGATTTAGACAATAATAACTCAATGGACTCATAGTGAAGACTGTGAAGTATTGCTACTATTCAAAAAGTTTATTTCCCAACCTACCATGCTGAATGTGAAAGTCAAGTGGAAAACTCTACCTTCTGCTGAACCACTATTTTCCTGAATGCATGCAGTATGAGCAGTGTCTGTCAATCTCTCTTCCTATCTGACAGTCACTGTTCCCAAAAAAATAACATATCTCTGGAGTGTCCTATCCCAGATGCACTCCTCTGTTCCCTACACTCTTGGCACTTAGAAAATTGTTGTCTACTTTCCAGAGTAACACAAAAGAGTTAGAATCTGCCTGGCTATCTGTTTCATTCTTCCCCTTATATCTCTTTTCTATAACCACATTACCATTGCCTGTCATTTATGTAACTACAGAAGACAATCTTCATGCAACAATTGTATGATATAAACAGAAGTTATTTGAATTAACATTCCAAACATATTAGGAAAAAAATAATAAAGAAAAGGCAAGTATAGAGCTATGGTTATAAATAATAAAAAGAAAAAAATATATAGTGACTAAATAGGACAGTTTAAAAATAATCTCTCTTGAAGGAAGTGCGATACACAATAGTAAGTTCTTATTGGTAGACATAGATATACATTTTTGGCAAGATTTTTTTTTGTGTGTATTGAAAAGTATTCATTCAACAGCAGTGAGCTTTTCACCGATCCATTCTTACAATATTTTGTTTCTAGCTCTGTGTATTTGGAACATCTTGAAAGTATTACTATTCAATATTGTAATTATATATGTGAATATAAGCTGTCACTGTGAAGACAAGATAATTTAAATACCTCATAGTCCCATCCACCTCTGCCTTTTCTTGTCAGTATCATTTGAATTCCAGTTCAGATTTGTTATGATCTGTTTCCTGCCCTGATCTTTACATGCTTGTATTCTGGAACTTTCTATCCCACACTAAAGAAGGTAAAATAAAAGCTCATTCAGTCTATCTATCCATCTGTCTGTTAATCCATTGAATCTTCCACTGTAGTATTCAGTAAAAGCCAGGCTAGAGAAGGATTTTGTGAATAAAAAACTTCAAATAATTAGAATATATCAGTAAGCTACAATTGCTGTGATTTATTTTCCTAACAAATTATCATGATTGGTTGTAATTGTATTAACCCTACAAATAATCACTGAATAGCATTATACTTGTTTTCATAAAAAACTTCCAGAGTTATTCTTTTCAGAAAGCCAAGACCTCTATCAATAAATTCAACATATATAGCATTTTTTTTCCAACTATTATGTATGACACAACTAATTCTGAGAATGTATATTCTATTCCCAACACACATAACAATTAAATAAGACAAGATAAGAACAGTATATGGAATAAATTGTGCATATAGTGTTGTAAAAACAGATGATGAATGCAATTTAAATTAAAGCATTCAGTCATAAAGTCAGTAATGGAGATAGTGTTAGGGTAAAGGGATTAAAAGAGGAAACAAGGACAAGCTTTTCTTTTTAATTAGATTTGGTGTGAGATGGAATGTAGATAAGGTGGAGTTACACTCATCCCCCTCAAAAAAAAAAAAAAAGTTCAAAATATTAGAGATTATATAAAAGAAAAACAAACAGGACGAAATACAGGATACTGCAGTTAATTTAGGCATATTATTTTACTAAACAGTTATAAAAGTCACATCTGCTGAATAACAGAGCTGGACAAATTATTCAAAGTCAACAATTCATCCAACAAATAAACAAATATCTTTTTTTTTTTTTTTTTTTTTATTTGTCTGTTCTGGAATCATAGGGGATTAGAACTTGATATGCATTTGCAATATGCATTTGCAATAAAATATAGTCTGAGGACATAAAAATTTTCAAAGCATTAAAGCCAAAGCTAAAGCCATTTAAATTTTGTTTTGCTATTTCTTGCATATTCCTGATTATTTTAGCTTTAAATAAAGCAAGTTCTCAATTTTTTCCATAGCTAAAAAACAGCTGCTCATGACCACCACTACTACCCACTTTTTTTTCTCTTTTTCTTCTTTTTATTTTTATTTTTATTTTTATTCTGAATCTATAAGCACTAATGTTGTTTCCTGTCCACAAACAGCACTTTTGGACTTCTCTCTGATTTTCCCAATCTTTCTTCCATCTACTTGATATTTAAGACCTTCTTTTTCTTCATATTTTAAGGTCTCACCTTTTCCTTTTCAAATGTTTTTACTATGGAAAATGATATACCTCTTGTCACTATATACCTTTTAGAAACAGACTCTTGCTTTTCCTTTTATTGCTCTGTGTTGTTCTTATTTATTTATTTATTTATAGTCATCCTTTTTCCCTCTCTGTTAAACAATTTGCTTTGCAGAGAAAAACAAAACAAAACAAAAACCATTTCTCCTACTGCCCAAGTAAGTGTGGCAATAAACTCCAAGATTTTGCCTGGTTTACATGAAAGTTGGAGCTCAAATCCATTTCAGTCTTGTTCCATTGAAATGTAGCTTGAAAGGTAAGTCATGCTCAAAGCAGTTTTTGAAGTAGATTAGACCAAATTCTTGAAAGTTGTCAAACATCAGGACAAATTGGAATAATATTTATGATGGAGTTATATTTTAGTTTCTTCATCTTTCTCTGAGAAATTCAGTATTTATAGAAACACATTGCTTGTTCCATGGACTTCCAAAGAGATTTTGATATTAGCAGACATTAAGAAATAGAAATATACCTATACCTACTAATAATTAAATTAATATAAATAAGAATTATATTTCAAGTTACCTTTAAAAACACAGATAATCGGACCTTGCTAAAGACTTTTAATCACACATTTAATGTTGTAACTTTGTATAACTTTAAAATAACATGCATTTTCAAATTACATAAAAATGCATTTTAATGTCATTGGAAAAAAGGAAAGGAAAGAAAGACCTCAAAAACTAAAAAGTATTAGTCTTTCTATTAATTACATACATATTAAAAATTGACCCTTTCAGTTTCATTTTTAAAGGCAATTGCTTTTTTGCTTGTGGCAATACTTCCTCCTGAACCACATTTCCACTGTTTCTAGATGTGTCTGGAAGTGGAGAGAGGGGAAGGGTTACTTCCGGGTTACTTTAAATTCTCCTCCCTCCCTTCCTCCCTCCCTCTCTCTCTCTCTCTTTTTCTTTCTTTCTTTCTCTCTTTCTCTCTTTCTTCCTTTTCTTCCTTCCTTCCTTCCTTCCTTCCTTCCTTCCTTCCTTCCTTCCTTCCTTCCTTCCTTCCTTCCTTCTTCTCTTTCTCTCTCTTTCTTTCTCTTTCTTTTTTCTTTCTTTCTTTCTCTTTCTTTTTCTTTCTTTCTTTCTTTCTTTCTTTCTTTCTTTCTTTCTTTCTTTCTTTCTTTCTTTCTTTCTTTCTTTCTTTCTTTCTTTCTTTCTTTCTTTCTTTTTCTCCTTCCTTCCTGCCTTCCTTCCTGCCTTCCATTCTTTCTCTCCTCTCTCCTTTCTCTCCTTTTCCCTTCCTTGTAAATGATAGAAATTTTAGCACCAGCTCTACTCAGCTCAGTCAGCCAATTGTAATTGTAGGTCAAGAAAACCTTTTTCTTCTTCTGGGGAGAATGGTAGCAACATTTTCTTTTTATTTTGAGTGTTCACCACCTCCTTTGGGAACTGCAATCTCCTTCTCAGGATTATCTGGACATTTTCACTCAAATTCTCTGCTATGGGAATTAATTTCTCCGAACATTGTCAATGCCCAGTAGAATGTGCAACTTTCTCTGACAGCAAAACTCTTTTTCGCCTGTTGTTCTAAAGCTTTGAAGTTTATAAATTCTTGTGCTGAGACTTGCGCTGTATGTTAAATAGAATAATTTGAGGGAGAGATGGAGTTAATATTGTACAGAGATTTCAGCGCTGAATGTTAGAGGTTCATTTCACCTAACATTTGCTTGTTAGACATCTAAGTCTGAGCTGTTCACCTCAGGCTTCATTTATGGTTGTTGAAGATAAATATGCACTTCCAGAGGGTGACTGCTTTGATCTAACTTGGTTGCCTTTCATAGGATGAGATTAATCTCTCTCTTGAGATGCCTACTTCTTTTCATTGACAATAACACAATCTCAAGATGACTAGCACAGCACTAGGTGTTGAATTTAAAACCACTGATGTGCAGGAAAAAACAGTCGTACCTGACATTTTTTTATAACTGTCTGCACTTTGATATAATAACTAGTCCTCACAGTTCAGTAAGAGCAGTGGATATTAAATGTTTTTGAAGTCTCACTTTTTTGACTGCTACGTTTCTTCCACTCTTTAAAAATAAGTGCATAAATAAATAAAATTGTGTAGAAAATGCAATGAAGAAAAAGAGAAGATCCTGATGATACCTGAGGCTCCCAATTTGTGTGGAATTTCTTCAGTAGGATTATATGAGCAGACCTATGATATGATTCCTCTCAAGTGATTCTGATGCTGAAAGTGAACCAGCTCTCATCAGATGTTGTGCAAGCTGATTGATAATGCACAATGCACAGCATGTTTATAAAATTCAAATACAGTGCCCATGAGCTGGTAGGTCTACAATGAATAATTAAGTGGGAGGGGAAGGGAAGGGAAGGGAAGGGAAGGGAAGGGAAGGGAAGGGAAGGGAAGGGAAGGGAAGGGAAGGGAAGGGAAGGGAAGGGAAGGGAAGGGAAGGGAAGGGAAGGGAAGGGAAGGGAAGGGAAGGGAAGGGAAGGGAAGGGAAGGGAAGGGAGGGGAGGGGAGGGGGAGGGGAGGGGAGGGGAGGGGAGGGGAGGGGAGGGGAGGGGAGGGGGGAAGGGAAGGGAGGGGAGGGGAGGGGAGGGGAGGGGAGGGGAGGGGAGGGGAGGGGGGGAGGGGAGGGGAGGGGAGGAGAGTATGGAATAGAGTAGGGTGGAATTTTTTCTTCATGAATCAATGAAGTCTTCACAAAATAGCACTTTAATATTCAGTACAAGTATAATATTTTATTCAGTAGTGAACCTTTTCCCCATTTCATCCTGGAACACATACATACACACCAAACCTATATTTAATTACATACATATGTACACACACATATATGTATGCATATATGTGTATATATATGTATATAAAGAACTTGGGTATCTGCCTCCCACCCCAAATATAAACAAAACTGTCCACAAAATTAATGAAATAAATGTAATGGATTATAAAGACACTTTTAAGAATTTATTGTGGTGTTTCTTGGACTCCTACACAGTGTATCTGATTGTAATCTACTAATAAACCACATATATAAAAAAGACAATTTTGTAAATACATGTAGTCTTCAACATAATGAATGCACAGTAATGGCATAGGTAGGTAGTAGGATTTCAACATCTGACTCACTGCTACTGTGCAATAGTTGTATGTACATTTCAGTGAATGTTGAATACATTCACAAGTTAATTTAATATGGGGGTTCCTGAATTTTATACATAATGACTACTTTTGTTTTCCTTTGAAAATACTCTCTCCTATTAATATTTTATTTAGTGATGATTAACTGGAAGCTGGCAACTACTTTGGAAAAGCTGAGATATAAAGATGACTTCTGTAACTGCCTAGAGTTTTGACTGTTTTTATGATATACTTGAAATTATGACCATTGGATCAAATACAGAAATAACATTACAAAGTAGACATTCCTCTTGCACACGTTTTATAAACAAAACTCTGTACCTGCCTGCCACATTCTACTCTTTTCTTGCTCTTCACTCTTATTATTCAGAGACTATTGTTGTACAACAGGAAGTAAATGAATGTTTTATTTTGATCTCTAGTTGCCTGGAGACTAGATCCCAGAAGTACAAGATGTCTCTCCTGTTCAAATTGAAACACTAGATGCTCTGCTCATCTGTCATTTCCAGTTCATGCATTTGTTGTCTAAATATGATTTCTCTTGTACACCTACTCTTCTTAAACTAGGAACCTGCATATGTTATGTTCATTTGAGGTACTGAAGAATGATTATTAAAGAAGCTTGATTTATCATAGAGGAGTCAAAATATTGTGTATAAATTGTAGATTTGGAGTTTTATTCAAAACTCAGTAGGAGTGTATACGTCACACAAATGGCTATTCAAATAAAATCAATACACAAACACAGTAGAGCTACAAAAATAGAAAATAATACATGAGATGGAATGCTTGCAGACTTTCTATTTTAAAATATATGCTAACACATACTTTCTGGTATTCTGAAAGAGAAACTGAGGTAAGCTGTTACATTTTACTGCATTGTTAAACAGCAGCCATATGCCACACATCAGTTACACTGATTTTATCAGAGGAGACTCATTTCAGTCTTGCTGTTCCAGTTTTTTTTTTTTTTTTTGGTTCTCTATGTGACCTAAAAAACTATCCAAAAAGGTAAGATGTTTAACTCAGATTACTACAAGCACTAATTAGACCATTTATCTTCCAATAGTCTAGATGAAAGACAGTTAAATGTAGTGCTACCTGAATAATGCAGAAATGAATTCATATCATATACTCAGTAAACAATGAACTACAGAGGTTTTGAATAAGGAATGACAAATTAAAAACAATCAAAAAACAGAACAAAGATGATCACTTGTGATTAGGCTGAGGGGAAGATCAGAACTATTCAACTGTATTCCTCTTGAATATTTCTGTACTTCCAAGCAGAACAGCATCACACCATGACTGGTGATTTCATTCAAGGTCTCAGGGAGCTGATGTGGACACCAAAATACAAATGAGTAACACTTATCCTGGTGAATCGCATCCACTGAAATGCTGAATCTATACAGTATCCTGCGTTGAAGAAAGAAGCCAAAGGGGATCTTTACTGTTAGTGTTTCTATTGGATCTTTTGCATTTTTTCGCCCCCTTCCTTTCTCTTTTCTCAGTGACATGCAGAATCACCATATTTGCATTTTTTCCTTCTTTTGAACACTTTCCTATTCGTTTTCCTTGGATAAGTGCCACCTGAAAAAAAAAAAAAAAAAAAAAAGGCCTTTGAACAAAATCCACCCAAAAAATAGTTGTTTTTGCTCTAGCAGTCTTTAGCAGAAGACTTTTTCATAGAATCATAGCACAGATTTTTCTAGCACAGATAATAAAATAAAGTTGAAAACATGCTTTAACAGACATAAGAAGAATTTAATTCACAGCAAATAATAAAAGCAGTAGACAGTCACCTTAAAATTCATATGAATTCATCTATTTGCGTGTCTGCAGAAAATGAGGGAAAATTGAGACCTGCCAAGATTTTAATCTGTTGAAGTTCAGTCTTTATATCAAAGGTAAATATCAGATTTAAAAGAAAGTAAGCATAAAGGTTCCTCATTGTAAGAAAAAAAAAAAAAAAAGAAAGAAAAATAAAAAGCTATATTTTTGCTATCTTCTTTGCTTGTACGTATTTGTCTACCTTTGCCCGAACAAGGATATGTTCTAAGTGTAACACCACTGCTTAAAAATTCTAATCAATAGTCTTAATGGAAAGATTAGAAATATAAATCTCACTTTATTTATTTATTTATTTCAGATTAATATTGTTAGTGTCCATCAGCATAGATTGGGCAAATGTGTCCAACTGAATGTCAGCATACAATCAAAATACAAAATAAAAAAAAAAAATCAATTAAGCAATTCAGTTAAACAATTGGAAAAAAAATGGAAAATAAACATAGAAGAGACAGACAAGTTAGTAAAGGAAAGAAGAAACAAAAAAGAGGTGAGAAAAGACTAGAATTTAGGAAAAGAAAATGTATATAGAATAAAGAAGTCATAGTACCCCAAAAAAAGAAAGAAGGCACAGGAAGGTTGTCATTCCCAAACTGATCCTGCGTGGGCTTCGCACAGGCAGCAGCCCTTCAAGAACTACTCCAACATGGATCATACCACGGGGTCCATCTGTCAGAAGCAAACTGCTCCAGCACGGGTCCCCCATGGGCGGCAGCTCCCCCCAGACCCCCTGCTCCTTCACGGGCTCCTCTCCACAGGCTGCAGCGTGGAGATCTCCTCCATGTAAACCTAATACAATCTTACAGAGATATATTAAGGAACTAGAGGTTTTCCATATTAACAGGGTATTGCACTTGGAACTGCAGCTAGCGTGGACTGGTTCAGTTGAATCACAAAAGGATACAATGCGCAAACTAGCCTTCAAGCTGAAATCATGCAACACTTAATAAAACAAAACTCCTTTGAAGGTCCTTGGTGTTTAGCCTGAGTAACTGAGACCTGAAGTTATTTAAAAAGCAATATAGAGGTTGTGAAAATCTGTGTATTTATAGATGTAGGGATATATGGAAGGAAAGTATCTGTTCCTGTAGGAGTATCTGTTCAAGGACCTTGTTCAATGCAAAATGGGACAGTAAGAGAGGGAGGAAGCCATAAATAAGAACAGACAGGAGCACAAATGTGACTGACAAATGACAAAGAAGGTTCTGATGGGAACCAAACCTAGGCAGTCAGATTAATTGATAAGGGCATATGCGAGTGTGAAAACAAATGAGGAGACAATGAAACAAACAAACAAACAAACAAACAAACTTCCAAGTCACATTAGTTGATGTGCTATCAAGGGACTAAGAGGCTCCACTTCCAGGAAGATCAACGGGGACTTTGCAGCTAATAACACTGTGAACCAGGGGTACCCAGACTGGGAGAGGTAGGAGAATCAGTAAAGTTTTGCAAACTCATGGTGGGACATGCAGGGGAAAAAGGGATCAGAAAGAAAAAAGGGAGTGGGAGCAGACAGGGGTGCAAAAGGGATCAATCATATCACAATGAGGATGGTCAGCATGCTTGTCTTGCTGAGCCCTGTGCCTACAATTAACCGCCAAGTGCAGGAGAAGATGAGGTTCAAGACCAAGATCAGCTAAGGAACCTAAAGGTTCACAAGTCCATGGGACCTGAAAAGATACATTTGCAGGTCCTGAGGGAACTAGTAGATGTAATTACTAAGCCACTGTCCATTATATTTGAGAAGTCATGGAAGTCCAGTGAAGTTTCCACTGACTGGAAGAGGGGAAAAATTACCCCCATTTTCAAAATGGGAAAAAAGGAAGACCCAGGGAACAAAAATCAGTTAGTCTCACTGTTGTTCCTGGAAGACTATGGTGCAGATGCTCCTGGAAACTATGCTAAGGAACATGGAAAATAAGAGGTGATTGGTGGCAGCCAGCATGGCTTCACTAAGGACAGATTGTACCTTATGAATCTGGTGTTGTATGATGGTGTTATGGCATTGGTGGAGAGAGGAGGACATCATCTAAATGGACTTGTGCAAAGCATTTGACACTGCCCCACATGCTATCCTTTTTCTCTAAATTGGGGAGACATGGATTTGATGGAAGGACCATTCAGTGGGTAAGCAATTGGCTGGATGGTTGCACTTAAAGAGTTATGGTCAATGGTTCAATGTCCACATGGAAATCAGTAAAAATTTGTGTTCCTCAGGAGCCAGTATTGGGACCGGCACAGTTTAACTTCTTTGTCATCTTTGTTGGTGACATAGACAGTGAGATTAAGTCCATTCTCAGCAAGTTTGTGCATGACACCGAGCTGTGTGGAGTGGTTGACACTCTGGAAGGAAGGGATGCCATCCAGAGGGACCTGGGCAGGCTTGAGAAATGGGCCTGTGCAAACCTTATGATGTTCAACAACACCAAGTACAAGGTCCTGCATCTGGGCTGAGGCAATCCCAAGCACAAATACAGGCTGGGGAGAAAATGAATTAAGAGCAGCCCTGAGGAGAAGGACCTGGAGGTGTTCCTTGAGCCAGCAATGTGCATTTGCAGCCCAGAAAGCCAACCGTATCCTAGGCTGCATCAAAAGAAGTGACCAGCAGGCCAAGGGAGGTGATTCTCCCCCTCTCCTCTGCTCTCATAGGACTCTACCTGGAGTGCTGCATTCACCTCTGGGGCCCTAGCACAAGAAGGACACGGGAATATTAGAATAGTCCAGAGGAGGGCCACAAAGATGATCAAGGGGCTGGGGCATGTCTCCTACAAAGAGGCTGTGAGTTGGAGTTGTTCAGCCTGGAGAAGAGAAGGATCCAGGAAGACCTTATAACAGCCTTCCAATACCTAAAGAGGGCCTACAGGAAAGCTGGGGAGGGATGCTTTATGAGGGAGTGTAGGGATGATAGGACAAGGGGTAATGGCTTTCAACTAAAAGAGGGTAGATTTAGATTAGATATGAGGAGGAAATTCCTTACTCAGAGGGTGGTGACACACTGGAACATGCTGCCCAGAGAAGCTGTTGATGCCCCATCCCTGGAAGTGTTTAAGGACAGATTGGATGTGGCTTTGAGCAAGCTGGTCTAGTGGTAGGTGTCCCTGCCCATGTCAGGAAGGCTGGTCTTTAAGGTCCCTTCCAACCCAAACCATTCTAAGATTCTATGATTGCAGACTTTCCTGTCTTACATTATCTCACTACACCTCAAATACTGTGTTCGTTTTTGGCTTGTCAACACAAGAAAGATATTGAGTTGCTGGAATGCATTCAAAGAGGAGTAATGAAGCTGGTGAAGGATCTAGAAAACAAGACATATGAGGAGTGGCTAGGGGAACTGGGGTTGTTTAGTCTGGAGAAGTGGGGACTGAGGGGAGACCTCATCATTCTGTATAAATACCTGAAAGGAGGTTGCGGCAAGGAGGGTGTTGGTCTCCTTTCTCAGGCGACAAGTGATAAGATGCAAGGAAATGGCCTCAAACTGCACCAGGGGCAATTTGTATAGGATATCAGGAAGAAGAATTCCTTCCCAGAAAGAGTGGTGAGATGCTGAAACATGCTGCCTAAGCAAGTGGTAGAGTTGCCATCCCTGGAGGTATTCAAGAGAAATGTGGATGTGGCTCTTAGAGAGAGGGTTTAGTGGCAAAATTTTTAGTGTTAGGTTGATGGTTGGACTTGATGTTCTTAAAGGTCTTTTCCAATCTAAATGATTCTGTGATTCCATTCTTATTATTCACTGTCAGATGTCACAGTGGACCAGCCTGAGAGTAGGGAACTCATAGGGTGGTTGAGAGGGGCCAGGATCGAGGCAGGGGTGGTGGGCAGGCAGAGGGTCTGTGCTGGTGTTTGGGGGCCCATGAGTGTACATATGCTGGTGAGCCTAGAGGTGTGGGGGGGCTGGCACCAGGGACCTGCTCTCTGAGGAGAGAGGGATGTCTGTGCTGTTGTTGTATTTATTCCGTGTGTCGCTGTATCAGTCTCAATGCCATCTCCCTGTTTCTCTCTCTGTCTTGGATATGTGCTCAACTTCACTACTGGTTGAACCTGAAGGAGAGCAGCAGCTGCATCCTCCAGCCTTGGCAGAGATACCAGGTCCTCTGATATGGGACTGGGCCTCCATAACTGCATAGGAGTGGGCCTGGGACAGGGTAGGTGGTCACGCTCTTACATCACTAAATGAAGTAAGTCAGACTTGTTTCTAATTCATCATTCACATGGACAAAACATACAAGTATGTATAGAACATGAAAAATCTTATGAATTTGGACTTCCATTTTACATCATAGAGAAACTGACCACTAGAGGAAGGAAGAATATTCATATAAAACCAAGCTAGGTCTTTTTTAAAATGTTGCAATTATTGACAGAACCTGCCTTACTAGTTTCCCTCTGGGTATATTCTATTAAATTAATTAGTCTTGCACCTGAAACGGCATTTGTGTGCCCTTTATCCCACAAGCTGGAATCATTGTAAGGCTTCCTGTATTTACAGCTTTCATGGACTGTCTGTGTAAATAAAGGGAAAAGAAGTATGATAAGTGAATCATGGTGTCGATGAATGAATGCACTTTTTTGTGGGGGAGTTTACTCTGACTAATAGCATTCAATGAGGTAGAAATTTTAATTCAGTTTACTTACTGCTAATAGTGCTGGGCATTCTCTTATGGACAGAGCATGAGTGATGAGCATAGTATTGGAATTATTTTATGAATGGAAAATTCTTTTTTGTTTCAATTAATTTTCTTAAGGTGACAGGATGTTGATCTACATAAGTGACTAAGGAGGAATGAAACACTTCTAAAACACAATTCACCATTCAACACAGCTGTATCATTTAGCATGGCTATGAGGGAAATAAAGTGCTTTTACATGTATTATACATGAAACGTGGTGCCAAATATTTTATTATAGGTATAAAAGGTATCGTAATTCTGAGAACCCCACAATAACACAGGACTTCTGATCAAGACTGATATCAAAGTCAACACAACAGTTTGCACGGCAGTCACCTGTGAGAAACAAAGTTGTGTTTTTGCAGTAGAGAATTACTTTTCTGTATTCCAAGGTAGTTGTATAGTCATAGTAAGGAGAAATGCTAAGTAGATAAGTGGACAATAGAAGGCCTCACTGTTCCAAAATAAGGTAGAAGCTTGAGAGAAACAGGATGAGCAGTGTGAGAACAGTAAAACAAAGATCACAAGTTCTCAAAACATATGAAAGGAGAAATTAAAACGTTGAAAAAAAGAAAAATTGTGCATATATGCTATAGAGGAGCACTGAGTAGCTTGTGAACCTGTAGTACTCAGCCAATGAGGAAACAGGGGAGGTGATCAGGCATTGGGTAATAGGGAATAAAAGGTTATGATTTGTTTACTAAAACATGCTCCTGATTGACAGGACGCCCACCATTGCAATCACGAATAAAACAGCTTCATAGGAGATCCTGTCTGAAGAAAATTATTTGAGATGTTTCTCACATCAACACTAAAATTTACAGCAAGATTTAGGGTTTCAGTGTCCAATGGCATATGGATGCTCTATAAGGGTATAATTGTTTATCCACTGATGTTTCAAATATTGTTAGCAAACATGATTAAAACAGTTTCTGAAGTTTGCAGGCTATGGGAAATTTCAAGGATTCATTCCAGGGGGAAAATATCACCATAATTGTGTTTTCTATTGATGTGGGGTACTCTATAAACTTTTCCATTCTTTTTTTTTATAAATGGAATTTATTGGAAAAGGAAAAGGAAAATCCCACAAACATTTTCTAGGGAACTTCTTGGGGAGGAGGGGTGGGAATAATTCCTTTGATTTACCGTTGTCTCCTTTTTCTATGAAGCCTCTTGATATCCACTCTAAAGTATAAGAGAGATAATATTGCCTCTAGAAAATCAACATAGTTTTAATTTGCAAAGAATTTTGATATTGTGAAAGGACAAATATTAACTAATTATTGTTATGAAAAAATCCATACTTAAGCGTTTACACGTAAACACTTCAGCCTTTGAGGATTGTCCTAAGGATAACCATCCAAACCTTCAATAAAAACTTTCTAATACTGAAGAACATGATTAAATGTGACTCTTCATACACTGCATTAAAAACAATTCCAGAATTGTACACTTGTGAAAATAGTTGTTTAAACAATCATTTTTCTTTGTTTCTTTCCCTATTTTCCATTTAACTGTACTTTTACCCCCCCAAAAAATCAGCAGAATAAAACTTGAAGCAGTGAGTAGAATGCCATTCTGACATATCCAGTATTATATTGGAAGTTTATATTTGTTACTATATTGGAAGTTTATGTTTAATGACGACACAAAGCTATTAAAATGCCTCAGTTTCTTCTAATAACTATATAACAGCAGCACCACTGTGGAGCTGAATAAATTACATTTTTCCTATATCGTGCTTTTAGGTGGGGTTAAAATGAAAGAGAAAAAAATCCCTCTCCATTATCAGGGTAATTAGTTCCATAAATTTCTTTATGTCTTCAGTGAAGAAATGGGGTAATTACATTGTGAAATTTCATTTTCCTAAGGGGACACATTAATTTATGGGCACATGTAATATTTGTTTCAGCACAAGGTTTTCACATTCTGAACATGTACTTCATTATGTGGAAAAGAAATATTTTAAAGCACCCAGGATTCTATGTATAGTACAATGTGCATTTTTTTTTTTTAATTTAGATAAATTATTTTTAGGAAATCTCTTGGATTATGACCTTCATTAAGCACACTAGTTTAAAACAGGGTAAAAAAAAAGTAATTTTACTTTTATTCCCTGAGAGAAGAAAATATTTCATTTCTAGATAGATATTAAAGTTCATAAAGTATCATTAAAGAACAGTAAGTGTGGTGGCAACTTAATTATTATACAACACTATGAATATGGTTGGGGTCCATGCTTTATTAAATTTTATTTCATGGGAAATATACTATGGTAATTATCTACACAGCTTTATCTATCTTTGTATTAGTCCATCAGTAATATCATCTCTGTTAAAGGTTAATAACATTTTTATTATTTAATCCACTACATTTTACTGAATACTTCATGTATTCTGAGGTAGTCAATCTGAGCAGCCTTCTTATGCCCTTTTGTTATGCTGAAAACCTTGTTAACGCACAAAGAGGAAATGCCTCATATATAAAGCCAGGAATTTATTGTTAGTGTCACTGCAATCTTAACAGTCTAATTCAAGAATCATTATTAGTCTTGAACTGATCCTCACAGAAAAAGCGAGTGAATAGTAATGAGGTTAAAATCATTCACGTACTCCTTAGTTTCTACTTTTCCTGTTGTCTTGGTCACCTTTTCCCTACTGCTTGGTGGTTTCATTACATTGGTGATAGTGTTGATGCTATGGAAAGTCATCAGCACCTGGAGTTTTTTGCCAGGAGGAATGTGGTGGTCATGTTTATGTTTTCTTCTTACTCACTCTAGGGTCCACTTGGGATTATTGTTACGTGTTTGCTAAAACACTTTTACACTTTTTCTCTTTCTTCATTTCTTTGCCGCTCCAAATTGCATCCAAAATTACTGTATGTGTAATTCATGTCAGATATGCAAGAATTCTTCTTTGTTCTTTTTACTGCCAAAACAAGTCTTGCACTGTTCCAGGTCTGCGTTTCTGTCACTGACCATTACTGAATTGCTTACTGTTGTGGGGTCTTCAGTGCCAGCCTGTACCCCATCCCTTTTCATCCCAGTGCTGTGTTCCACTGTACCACCTCTCAATCAATGTCTTTGCTGTTATACCAATCCTCTATTCCTCTGCCCTACATCATTATATTAAAGTCATAAATATCTCATTTGATATAGTTTAATTGCTTTCTACTGATATATAGATATAAAACTATGTTTTAAGTTTGATGAAAGTAAAACAAATTACCCATAGACATCTGATCAATAGAAGTTGATGTTACAGCTATACTGAGTGAAAGAAAGCTGCAGGCAAGTCAAAACCAGTTCAGCCAGAACAAAGCCAACAAACCCCCGTCCAGAGGATGTGCAAACTCAGTACAGAGCTTATGACCTGTTACTAGCAATAGCAATATGATACTGCATTTACACTATGAAGTTAGTAAAGAATTCTGCCTGAAGTACTGACTTTCACTGAGAATCATGTGAGGTAGCTTTATGCCTCTATGCACAATGAGCCCAAATCTGTGCAATGCAGAATTGCCTGTGCATGTATAATAACGCTGGTTCATGATTTGCTCCACAGTGGCAGCTGGTTGCTATTTTCAACCTGGACTCCTCATGCTCAAAAGTCACATCATTTTCAGAGGTCTCAGGGCAATGATTAGTCAGTCTCTGATCATTTGTGGGCACCCTTTTAATAGACTCAAACTTCCATTGAAGTTCTCCCCTTACTGTGTAATGTGATTGGCTTCAAACAAGTCTGACTATCATCCCAACAGCATTTGTAAGACTGAATAGAACAATTACCTCATCTTGAAGTGCACGCAGGTAAAAAAGATGGGCAGTAAACCCATGAATTTATTTATTTATTATTATTATTATTATTTTTAAGGAGCTATTAGCTTGTTAGATTTTTTTATCATGAAAATGACTCAGTTGCGCACACATTTCTGGCTGTGTTACTGCTTCCAAGTTCTTATTCATATAGTTCTGTCCCAATACTGCCTTGCTCAGGAGAAGACATCTGAGCAGCATACCTTTATTTATAAAAGAAAAAAAAAAATCTATATAAAAAGGAATTTATAATAAATAAAAAATAAATGAAATAAATAAAATAATTTATTTTATAAGGGTTTAGAGACTTATAAGGGTAACACCATCTGTTTTTACAGCACCATGCTTCATTGCAATAGATTATAATACAAATGCATTTAAGACTTTTCTCAGGAAAGTAGGCAAAATTCACAATTTATCTTGGCAGGAAAATATTGGCCTTTTCTTATGAGTTGGCCGTTATTATAAACTGTTGTTTAGCACTAAATTACTGACCATCCTGAACAGGTACAATTGATTCCAGGAAGATCTTTTATTGAGAGCTAACCTAGGGGTAGATCTAGAGTATGCTGTTGCACTGCGATAGTCTACAGGCATCTGTAAGTATCAGCACTGAATAACCACTGTTAAACCAACACCCTATTATCCTATAATGCCTATGATTTTGAAGGAAACATTTGCACACTTGTCCTGTCTGTTACAGGACAAGTGTGCCTCTCTCTTCTCCAGAACAAAGTTGATAGGATGAATATTTTTTTCTATGTAACTTTAAAGATATTTATACCCTTAACTGTTCTAATAAGCAATAGCTAGGAATGAGATCTGGTAGTTGGGGTTCCAGTCTTCCATGAAACTTATGCTGTATCTGTTAGCCCCATAAAGATGGAGACTAACAAACCTATGAGGCCTCAAATAGCAGGTAACATATGTACTTAAGCAACTAAATCCGATCCTAGGGAAGTGTCCAGAATGATTTAGGCTCTGGGCTCCACTGACTGTGAGCATAGCTCAGTTGTCTAACTAACAGATGGAAATAACTTGTCTTTGGACCAGAAACACCTTGTCTTCGTATCATCTGCTCAGCACTTGTGAGGATACACCTGGAGTGCTGTGTCCAGTTCAGGGCTTCTCCATACAAGAGAGACATGGACATATTGGAGAGAGTCCAGTGAAGGGCCTCTAAGATGATTAAGGGATTGGAACATTTCTCCATTGTGTCAAAGCTAAGAGAGCTGTGAGTGTTCAGCCTGGAGAAGAGGCTCATGGGGGATCTCATCAATGTATAAAATTACCTTAAGGGATGGTGCAAAGAGACAGGCTCTTTTCTGACATGCCCAGTGACAGGACAAGAGACAACTGAAACACAGGAGGTTCCATCTGAACATCAGGAAACATTTTTTTACTGTGAGGGTGACCAAGCACTGGCTTGGGTTGCCTAAGAGGTTGTGTAATTTCCTTCCTTGGAGATACTCAAAAGCTGTCTGGACATGGTCCTGTCGGGTTGCCCTAAGTGTCCCTGCTTGAGCAGGGTGGTTGGACCAGATGACCTCCAGGGGTACCTTCCAGCCTCAGCCACTCTGTGGTTCTGTAATAAACTGGAAAACATTTTAAATGCCTAAATGCTCCAAAGAAGCTGCAAGGTAGAAGCCTGAGGACAGCCTGAGGACTGAGAATAAAACAAAGACACAGGAGTCAACTAGCTTTTTCGGGATAAACAGATTCAGTGTCTGCATCTAAGTAGTTTCTACTTTACTATTTGAGTGGGTGGACAATATAGTCAGTGAAGCATAGAGAAATATCCCTCTGACTGAGTGCACGTATATTCTTCAGCATGAAATGTACAGTTTTCCAGATTCTATTTATCATGTTATTAAAGTCATTATTGACCTTATAGAAACCTTAATAACTCAGTATATATACAAGCATTCACCCTACTGTCACCTAATTTAGTCAAAATGAGTCACACCCCAGGAATCAATTTACCTAAATATGGGTGTGTAATGATATTTTAGATGCTGAACTATCATAAATGGCTTCCAGCCACTAATCAAAAAAAAGATACAGATGACCCTGATTTCACAGCTGTTGTCTCTATATAAGTGCCTTGGATACCCTAGAATATTTTATGTCAGTGATATTCAAGCAACTAAATCAAGTCCTAGGTATCTAAAAATTTAGGTGAGCCACTAAAATGCATTCTTGAGACTCACTCCGCAAACATTTAGATGTCTAGAGCCCCCACAAGAAGTACCTCAAATAGTGAGCTTCTCAAGTCATTTCTGAGGTTTAAGGAGAAGTACAGGATTTGTATAATCCCAAACAATTCTTGTGAAGGTAAAATATTATGTGGGATCCTGAAACAGTTCAGAGTAAAATCTCAGATTTCTCCTGAGGGAAATGGTGTAAAGTCTTGTGTTGCTTGGCTACTAATAGAAGAACAAGTATTAAGGTCAGTCACTTTCCAAAGTATTGTCATGGTAAAGTGGTTAATTACCACAAAAATTCATCTCCACAAAAATTACCATTAAACTTCTCCACAAAGACCTAAGAAATTGATTCAGAGATGTGTTTAATATTTTAGTCATGTGGATGTTAGATTATAGTCATTGGAAGAACGAATCACAATAAAACAGCCACACTGGGTGACCAGATAGTGAAAAAAAAAAAAAAAAGTGCTCTACACCAGTTGTGTAAGACACAATTATATAAAATTAAACATTTCCTCTGTTGGCTGATTTTAAATTATGTCACCTTTTATTATTATTAATAATAATAATAGTAATAATAATAATAATTGTCTAATTCTGTAAATATACCATGTTCTTATAACAGCATATTGGTCTCGATGTGTCAAGGAGCCAAACACCATTTTGCTTAGTTTCTGTACTCCACATAGGCTCTGCCATGAGCTAAGACCCATACAGAACAGTATGTCATCTCCTAAGTTTTAATAAGACTCCTAACTTCCTATTGAGCACAGTGGTATCCATTCTAAAGAAGAATACTGAAGTTCATATACTTCGAGCCTCAATGCTGGAGAACTTGCAGATCACATAGGTGTTCAGACATTTTTAGACGTAAAGTACTACCAAGCTGAAGCTCTAAACAGAGATATATACATCTAAACTTTTTTAAAATCCAAGGTTTTCCTGTTTGTTTGCTTGCTTTTTTTCATCTCTACATCTTTATTTGGGTATAGCCTTTAAGTACTTTTAAATATATATATATTATATATATGGGAACAGTATTGTTTATCTATGTATTTAAGCAACTGAACTGGCATTCAGGATTTTTTATGAGTGAAAGACAAGAGGTATTTTGAGAATCAAAAGTACAAAAAATTATGAACACATTGCTTCAGTGACTGGTTCCCCACCACACAGTGGGTTAAACTACACCCCAGACTAAGCCTTCACTAGAACTGCTCAGACAATGAGACATTGCTAGATACTAATGAACTTGCATTTGATTTGCTACAATTTTAATTATTTGTCAGTATTTCGGCAATGGCTAGTATTTTCATTAACTACAAACACCAAAAGTGTAAAGCAATTATACCAGAATTGAATTATCCGTTACTATTCTTACATGGATTCTAATTCTTAGTTAGAGTGTATTTCTGTTTTTCTTAGAGATCCTCCATTTCTCTTGAAGTTTTAGCCATCACTCAGTAGTCAAAAATAATCATGTGATCAGAAAAATCTCTTTGCTACTCAAATTCCAAATACAATATCTGATGTACTGTTAAGTAAGAAAATAGCTTATCTTTAACATTCTGTGTATATGAAACACAGGATTCATCTACAAAAAGAAACATAAATTGTTTGTAAATTAGTCCCATAACCATAACTTCCAAGATTTGCAGAATCTTGCTTTTGACCCTTATTTATTCAAACTTGTTCTAAACAGCAGAAATAACACTGGCTGTCCCTTGTTTCTGCTGTAGAATTACTCTTAGAGTAATAACGCAAATGCCAGCTGCAACACTGTGAATCAGAAGTGTGGGAGGCATAATCTCAGGGAAAGGTCCGTAGGCATGAATCTTATTCTTGTAAGAGAATAACTTCAGACATTATAGTCATCAAACTTAAGTCCAGAATTTCTATTCTATTATAGCTTTGGAGCATGACACAATAGGTAGGGTTTTGTTGTTGTTGTTGCTGTTGTGTTTTTTGTTTTGTTTTGATTATTTATTTATTTATTGTTTTATTTTGTTTTGTTTTGTTTTGTTTTTCCCCTCTGGCAAAAACAAAAGAACATTTCTAACTCAGAGAAAAGTCTATGTCTGGATTATAGAATTCATAAATTCTTCCTGGTGTTCAAGTTAGGTGGTATATCCCAGCTAGACACCATCTCAGGGCAAATGCTATATACACACATACAATTTTCTACCATTCTTTCTCTTCTCAACTACTCTTCACTTCTCCTTCAACAAATGGAAGACCTAGGTTATTTTTTTTTATATAGTTTAATACAAATTATATATCTGTTTAAAGAGTAAAAATAGATTCCACAATAAAATTCATTTGTATTTTATAGTCACTTTAGGTTGGAATAAAAAGAATGTTAGAAGCTGAAACTGCTTCCATGAAGATTAGATGTGATGGTAAAAACAATCTGCAGAACTCTAATTGATTATCTGGGGAAGCTTTCCTGAACTTCTTCAAGCATTATTTAGGAACTCTGCATAAAATGGTGCTGAACTATTTCTAGTTCACTAGCTTCACCCATCATCCTGAAGAATTTCCGGTATCACTGATTTTCCAACTTCTGTTATGAATCAGAATATGCACAGGATAGTAATTGCCACTGTCTATATCTTTGCTACTATTATGCACAATATACATTGCAAAGACAGAACAACAACAACAACAAAGAACACCACATGATTACAAGTCTTTTATTAATTATTATTATTTTAGATTAATTCCTGCTTCTTACAGTATTCAGAAGAAATAAGGTATAATAACTGTATACAAGGCAATCTATATTTTCAATTTGATAGCTGGTTATGTATGTTCTGCCAGATTGGTCAAAATTACTTTATATGTGCTCTAAACAAATTGGTCAATTGTATTTTGGAGAAAACTGACACTCAAGCAGGGTATTAATATCAACTCGGGCAATAATTAAAGCCTACAAAGGTCAAATTAAAAAAAAATGTTGAAGTGTTTGACAAGTTTACTATACAGTTAAAGATGAACAGTATTGTTTATTAATAAAAGAGCAGTTGAATGACTTAGAAACTGTAAGAGTTGTCTTGGGCACATTCCTCGTGTTCATCAGCTCTTCTCATAAACTGTCATCAAGCTTTCCAAACTGAAAAAAATATTTGGTTTCTCTTCAGCTAAGGAGTTGAGGACTTCTGGATGGTTGTCTTCAGTGAGGTATCTTAAAATTCTTGGGCTAAATTATTCCAGCTGAAATAAAAAAAAGCATCTTTGGGGAGGTATGGGGTGAAAAAGGAAGGGGAAGGGACACATTCAGCCAGAAAAACTTAGTAAGGATTGCAAGAATGATTCATTTTCTAAGTTCAAAAAATTTGGTCCGTATTAGAATGCCTAAGAATCTTTTCTCAGTTTGATTTGCTTAAGTCAAACTTCATGTTCCTTTACACCATGAGAAGGAAATTTAGAAATGAGTGTTAAGTTTTATTTGAACAGGATTAAATATGTAAAACAGGCAAGCTTCAGATGGGCATCAAAACATACAAATCAGAAACTCAACCAAAGATCAACAAAAGGTTGAAAATCTTTAGCAAGCCAAACTGAAACTACGAGTTTCACTCCATGAAGGCTTTCACTGAGAAAGGACTGAAACAGCATTTCAATCAAATTCCACTCATGTTATTCTTTCTGAAAAGTAGTTCAACAAGCTTTAAAAAATTCAGTAGAATCACATTTCTGAGTAGAACCTGGTGCCTTTATGACATTCAGTTGTATTCCATTTTAATATTAAAATATTCCACAGTCAATTAATAAAATATATTAAAAGAAACTACCTAAGTATCTAATCATAATAATAATTTTAAAAAGAAAAGCAATATTTCATTTCTACCTACAATTTTAAATAACTTTTTCAGTCTCACTAGGCTGTTAGTTTTCATCATATCTAAGAATGCATCATCATTTTCTCCATTACTATTATTAGTTCAATGTCTGTAAGCCAGAGTCAGGAAAAGTCTTAGGTAGTATGGCTGACTTCTTCCTGTGTGTGGATAGTCAATACCACGGAATAAGAACAGAAAGATAGAGAAAAGGGAAAAAAACTAAAATCAGCTTTTTCCAGGCTGTAGTTGATTAGAAAAAGACCATCAAAACAACTGAGGAGAAACAATTTGTTCTCTTTGATTGGTTTTGATATGTTTTTAAAGTCTTTTACTAAAGTATCTTTACACCAGACTGCTAAGAAGTACTTCCATTTATGCAAGTACAAAAACACTTTCAGTCATTGTTTCAAAGTAAATGAAGAGATTATTCTTTGAAAATATATCTAGGAGAGGAAATTCAGTTCTTCTTGCTGACATTATATATATATTTTTTATAAATGTTATGGTTTAACACAGCTGTCAGAAATTTTTCCCATAAAATAAGAGATCTGTTTCCAGAACCTGTAATGCTTTTTCCAAGGGCCTTTCAGCCTATATAATTTTTCTGTCTACAGCGTGTCCTAACCACACAGGTCTTGGTTCTCGATGTGAAGTGAAATAAAAATTATTAAGAAGACATTTCATGCACAGATCTAGGAGGGCACCCTTCCCAGTTGGCTCCCTTAGTACCTTCACCAAGAAGTGCTTCACCATCACCTTCACCATCGAGGTGCTTTAAGAACCTCCTGGACCTGCTTATGTCAGCTGTGTGATGTTCCCAGTTAACATCTGGCAAGTTGAAGTCCCCCATACGGACAAAGGCAGTTGATCTTGAGGTATCTCTTAGTTCCTCACTAGCACACTACCCCTCTGATTTTGGCATGCCATCCCATAGATTATCACAGGCAGGCCTAGTTTTATCCCTTTCCCCCTTCAAACGTAATTTAAAGCTCTATCGATCAGCCTTGCTAACTGCTGGGCAAAAGTCCTTTTCCCGCTCTCAGAGAGAGGTGCATCCCATCTGGTGCCAGCAGGCCTGGTGTTGCATAGACCTTCCTGTGATCAAGAAAACCCAAAGTTCTGTTGGTGGCACCAGTCTCAGAGCCACGTATTGATAAACTGAGTTTGCCTGTCGATCTTGATCCTTGCTACCAGAAGGACAGAGGCAAACACAACCTGTGCCCCTGATCCTTTAACCAGTCACCCCAAAACCCTAAAGTCTTTTTTGATTGCCCTTGGACTTCTCCTTGCTATGTTGTCACTACCAGCTTGAAAAAACAGTAACTGGTAGTAGTCAGAGGGCTGTACGAGACGAGTGACTTTTCTAGGTACAGCTTTTACCCGAGCCCCATGGAGGCAGCAGACTTCCCTGTGGGTTGGGTCTGGGTGGCAAACCAGGCCCTCTGTCCCTTTCAGAAGGGAGTCTCCTATGACAATAACCTTTCTTTCTTTCTTGGTAGAAGATGTAGTGATGCAGGTGGTAGGTTGCCTTGCCATCAGCACCCCTTCCAACCAGGACGGGCTTTTGTCTACATCATCGTTTGCTTGACTTTCAAGTTCCAGAGCCCCAAACCTGTTGCACAAAGGTAGCCGGGAAGGTGATGTAGGCAGGGAGTGCGAGCCCTACCCCGAGTAGAAACCTGCTTCCATTCCCCCTCATGTCCTAGGTCCTCTACTACTGCTTGGTGGGATGGAGGAAACTTTGTCTCTTGTGTAGCGGCTGCCTAGTGGGATAGGGAACCTTTGTTTCTTGCATGGTGGCTGGTTGATGAGTCTGTCTCAGGGTGCGTAGAATATGCTTCCACCAGTCAGTTTCCCTCTCTGACTCCCCGATGCTCCTCAGCCTACTCACCTCCTCCTGAAGCTCTGCCACCAGGTTGAGAAATTCTTCAACCTGGGCACACCTCTCACAGGCATACCCACTGCTGCCGCTGTCAGACACTGACAAAATACTCACGCACACCCTGCAGCCCAAGACCTAGATGGCCACGTGTTTCCCCAAGACCTCTGTCTGGGTAGCCACATTGCTAGCTGGGGCTTGGAGAAGCTGCAAGGGGTGCAGAGGCCATGGCTTTCCGTCGGGTGGATACCATGGCTGGGCTCTTTGCCAGCAGGTTACAACCACTGTTGGAAAACAGCAGCGAGAGCACCCTGCCTGCTCGAAATGCCGTGCAAACTGCCGTGCCACACCCTGACTGATGCACCACGCCCTGTTTGCCCACCTTGTTTGCCATGCTTCTGGTTGCTCGCGCTACCTAGGGGTGTCTTTGTACAGCAGGTGGGGGGTTCTGGCTCCACCCACACCTCATCAGCTGCTCTCGTGAGGGCTGCTGGGTCCTGGCGGATCCCTCAGCTGCCTCAAATGGCCTCCATGCAGGAAAAACCCCTGCCCGCCTTGATCCCCTGCTCCACTGCTGAACGCACCTGCCCTGGAGCCAATCGCCTTGGCAAGAAGTGGTGAAGTGACAGCAACACATTCTACTGAGACAATCCAACTAATATTAGAAATGTATGTGTGTAAAAGAATAGAGACCTTCAGAAGATTTTGGCCTAGAAAGGAAGGAAGACTGAAATACTTGAGAGTTATGCAAGACTGAGGAAATTATGAAAATGCACTGACAGTCAAACTTCAGTGTGCTTGTGATCTTTTAAATTAAAAACTTAACCAACCAACCAAACAAACCAAACAAAAAAGTGCTGGGAAAAAAAAAAATAATCTCTTGGGACAGAAACATTTACAGAGGTAACTGTCAGTGGAGCAGATGCTAGATTTTACTATTAGATATAGAATCCAAGTTTCAGTTTGCAATGTCTAAGTAATTTTTTCTGAACTAAATGAATACCTAAGAACGTACAATGCCTGTTAATTCTCTGCCAAGCTCCAAAGGAAGAACAATGTTTAGATGAATGCACAGAAAAACAAACAAAAAAAAATAACTTTAAAGGTGTTATATTTACTAATTAAAATATTGTAAACACAGTAAGGACAAGTGATCCCAAATACAGAAGTATTAAAAGACTGGTTTCTTATAGATGTGTCATAACAGAGACACACTGCAAGATCAGTGTAGTGAAGAAGTTTGTCAGCCATGCTCTTTAAGAAAAGAGTTAAGGAGGGGAAAATATAAGAGTTCTAAAGGCTGAGAACTGATGCTATGTGATTTATTTAAAAATCTTCATTTAAAGAGAGGTATAAATATGCTCATTATTTGCATAGCATACTGATTTTGTTACCCTTTCTTTAATTAATGTTGTCAAAATGCATTGCTTCAGGGCAAGAAAACCTCCACAGATGATTTGTATACCTGTTAATTTGATGCATCTCTAGAAAACATTTGCTGTGACGTTTGACCAAGGACATATCTAGGAAAGCAATTTACAAAAGAAATTTAATTGTTTCAGCATTTTAAGATTTTTATATATATACATATATATATTTATGAAAAGAAATTATTCTACCTTTGAGAAATATTCAAGCTTTGTTATTAGCCGTAAGGTTGTTAAGAGTTTAGAAGGTGCTATTACTTTAAAAACGCATGTGCATGTTTTTATGTTAGGAACTTCATTTTAACTGAGTCTATGTTATACTTAAGTACTTTTTTTTTTTTTTTTTTAAAGCATATATTTCATAAGGATGCCTTAAAAATCAGAAATAATATCATGTAGCCATGACAAAGGTAATTTGCATGCCTGCAGTGTGCAAATGAACAACATTGCAACTGTAGTCAGAATGGGAAAGCTGTTGTTTTGTTTCTATGAGAAAAAAATGACCACTACCAATATATGACTCTTTCAAAATTGGAACACTGATGACACATTAATTTCCTCCTCTCTCCATTGAGCTTAAAAACATATGTATACATCTACCAATGGATTATTTATTTATTTATTTTATTCCATCTAATTGTATTGCTTATTAATTCAGATTTCAGCTGTTCATAAGATCCTGCTACAAAAGTGAGACCACACGCAGAAAGTTGTAGTCAATATTCAGCCTGCAAGATCAATGTTCTGTATAAAATGCAAATAAAAATTCTCCCATTTACTTGCCCGAGAACACTGTGGTTTTTGTTTGTTTGTTTTACATACAAACTTGCCAGTTTTACAGAGGCTAGATTAGGGTACAATAAGTTACAGTCATTGTTTCTTAAGGAAAAAAGCAATGTGGCCACTAATTAGGAAAAACAAGATGAAGCTCCTTTGAGAATGTAGAGAGCTCTGTTTTAGGTTACACAGATGATAAACAGTGGTTACTTCTAGACTTGTAGTAGATATATCATTTTATAGTACATCCACTTTACAACACTATTTAATATTTTTTAGATATGCAACTATGTTACTAATTTCATGAAATTATCTATTAAATTAAATGTTGAAAACATGCATGGTTGCTACCTGTTCTGATTCCTGTTAACTGAAAGTAGTAATCAGCTACACATTCCATAATTTGTCTATGGTTGTTAGATGCTTTCTCAGAACTCAAATTAAGTCACATAACTGACAAAAGCATAAGTTACTAGTGCTGCATGTTGAGAAATGATCCACTGAGAAGTCTGGAGAAGATGCCCTTTCTCAGGAAGGCAGCAGTGGGTGGAATTCTTCTGTTCTAAGTGAGGCCTTCAGCAAATTAGGTTTCTGAGCTAGTGTCCTACGTGAGAGCAGTAATATGCTCCTGAGAGGCCATGTTAAGTCATCCTACAAAGCCATTTAAGAACTTCTGAAGGTGGAAATTCCTCCCCCCTGATGGTATCACAACCAGTTCAGAAGACAAGCAAGAAAAGCAGGGGAGCAGTTCAGAGCCAGAAATTCAGCTTTTGGACACCAGTAGGAGGTAGCCTGTCTGTTTCTGTGTGCTTGTGTATTTGTGCGGTAGGTGTGGTCTTCTCCTTCCCTGCATTGCTACCAATTCTCTTGGAATGAAGCAGTTGGGCCAAGGTTTTGGTGTTGAAACTACTGTACAGAAAGTTGAAGTGGAGGCACAGATTTCACCTGTTTCTCAAGAGTGACTATACAATGGATAGAAACAAATTTCAGTAACTAATGACTGCCGCATGTCAGCATAGAATTACACATGGAATTACAGTTAATTGAGAGGATGATTCTGTCAATATTGACTCAGAGAAAGGGGCACAGTATAAGAAATTTGATGTTAGGTACTGGGTCACTAGTTTGGAATCCAGTCTTGCCATTCACCGAAGTACTGGATGCTCTGAGTTCCTACAGCTGATGGGAAGAGTTGCCGTGATGACCATTTCTGTTTTAATGATCTAGCTATGACAAGTTATATTGCCTGTTGCCAATCTCCAGAGCTATACAGTTATGGTAAAGTAGATGAAACAAATGGAATGACCTTGATAAATATAAAATCTTAATCCACTTTAAGCAGATGAAAAGAATTAGCTTTTTACAGCTTCCTGGGATTGCTAACATAGCTGCTCAAAGTCAATGATCTATTTCACAAAAAGTTATGATGAGGGATGGAGGAGGAAGGGCGAATGGGGAACTGTAAACATTGACAGGTCATACACCTTAACACTGTACTTCCTTTTAGTAGTTACACAGAGCTCATACTCGAGGACAGAAATGAAAGCTTGAGAAGACTAAATATAATGCTAAAGCATAAATAATTTATGCTGCCAAGGCAAGAACATAATTAAGGTGACATTACCTTTTTATCAGCCAGGAGGCATCTTTGTGAAAAGGTAAACAAAGTCAGGTGGATTTATCCGTGGACAAAACTAACATGATCACTCATAAATATTTCCAAAAGTGTTCCCAAGACTGGTAATTCTGCTGTTATACTGATAGCTATGGCCATATAAGGAAAATGCTAACAATGTTACAATACAATAATTTGTTTGTGGTTTACAGATCAGAGTTTTGCTTTTCAGTGGATATGAGGAACATCTTATATGGTCCTTTTATAATCTCCTTGCTTATTTCTACAAGAGTGTTTTCTTGTTGTATGTTTAGTGGCGTCTCTGTTACTAATTAAAAATAATGCATTTAGAATTGCTATTAAATCTATTTTTTATTGCCATGAACCACCCACCTTGCACTGAACTATGAAAAATAGTTTAGTAAGTGGAAATAAGAGGACTTTTACCATGCCCTTTCTCTAAACAATTTTACTATTAGAAAATTAATAGCCTTTCTCATAATTAATTCTAATGATGTAATGTTGCATAAAATTTTGAAATAGGTGAACCTCAATAGCTATGAGCACTAATAGAAGTCAATGGGGTTGCTCCTGGTAATGTGGCTCTTCTCATGACGCTTTTAGAGAAGGATTGGGGCTTAAACTAGGAGAGGAAAATAAAGGGAGTGACTATACAAACAAGTTTTCCTCAGAACAAGAAATGTTACATAAAAAAAATTGCAGTAAGACCCTGCCTTTTCTAAGAAAGAAGTATTATGCAAGCATAATAATTCTGCCATTAATTGGCCTTACTTGACCAGGTGGTCTGTAGCAGACACCATCTATATTATTATTATTATTGTTGTTGTTGTTGTTGTTGTTGCTGTTGCCATTTTTCTTGAAATAGGCAGATTTTTTTCCATCTTATTTTGATCATGTCCTTACAGCCACAGGCTTGGTGATAGAAGAAAATAAATAAATTAATTAATTAATAAATTAATTAAAACAAAACAAAACAAAACAAAACAAAATAAAATAAAATAAATCTCACATTACTGTTTAAGTTTACTCCAGATTACAGACAGTATAGTAAAGAAATCAATATGGTAAAGAAATCAATATTTCAATCACCGTTGTTCAGATCACATTTATTGCAAAATCTTATCTTGCCTTCTACGTGAGTAAAGGAATATAGTCTGAAAACAAAACAAAACAAAACAAAAACTGAAATACCCCATGGTCTATTCACTTTTGATCCATTGCTCTGTATATCATCCAAATTATAGAGATATCTGCTTTCCTTTTTTGGATGTTGGATGTCTGTTAATTCTGACAGAACTGGAGAAGTACAAAGTACTAGCATAATTTTCAAGGGATTATATCTCTGCTGAGTATGAACAGCTTCTATTATCCACAGATAGTTTACGATAGTGAATATTTCAGTAACCACAGGACGCTGGAAGTAGTTAACTGTACCCAGGGATCTGAATAATTCAAAATTCTTTATATACTTTTGCGAACCTATAGGGCTTTAGCTATCTGAAGTAGTATATATTAAAACAAAGTTTCAGCTGACAACTGTCTTTCTCTCTGTTAAAACTTTCAATTCTTTTTGCTTCATGTATTTAAAAAATATCAAGCATATTTTCATACAAAAAAAAAAAAAGCATTGAAGATGCTTTACTACACTGAGGGGTGCACAACACAAATAGGAAATTGGAGTGCAGAACTGCTTTATTCCTTCTTTTTCTCTTCTTTGAAAAGAGAATGCACGTCCTGTTCATTGGCATTTCCAAAAACTCAGTATAGCAACTTGAGGAGTACTGTATTTTTTGAACTCCAGTCATGTCTTTTGCAAGGGTTGGAATTATTATATTGATTCATTATCATCATAAAATCATCACATTTAAATGATGATACATTCAGGGAGTCAGCGGCACAGAAAACCATGTTACTTACCTGAGGATGAGTGATACTGCATGAAATAAAGCTAATACTTCCTTTATGAGTCTTTCAAACAATGTCACTGGATTTTGAACTTTTTTTTTTTTTTTTCCCAGATACTATTTGACTGCAAATACAGAAAGAATCATACCTACAATAGATGGTCAGGGAATCCATTAAGTATTGCGTGCTCCCAAAAGTCCAAGAATTTAATTTGTGGATTTTTGTGAAGTTCTTGTCATTCCAAGTAAGACGTGATAGCTTATTTTAGTCAGAAATTCACCTCAATTTGCTTTATTGAGATGTAGAAGAGAATTAAAAAGAAAGCAAACTGTTACATTGTAACTTATAGGACAATTTAAAAAATATTTTAAAAATAAGTTTTACAAGGAAATATTTAATAGATTTTGTGGGCGTACACTTCAGAAAACAATATAGAACAAAAACTAGTGAATTTAAATAGAAAGATAAAAAAATATAGAATTTTATTTAAAGATAATAAAACCCAGGAAAATATCATAAGCAGAAACAAAGAAAAAGATATTCTTGATGTGCGTGCACAGCTTTGCCTAGTAGTTTCAGATCTTGTATATGTAGAACTTATTTACCACTGAAAATAAATCTTTAGGACACACCTAACACCCTTCATGAAGAAATGACATAAATGTAAGAAGTAAGATAATTTTCATTTAAATTGCTATGGAGCAAACAGATGAAGAAAATATTAGTTTACTGTGGGAGAAAAAGCTATAAGTTTCAGTGGTTGCTGGCTTACATAATTTTTAGAAGTTGTGCAAACTGCACAGAAACTTAAGCTACTGTCTATTGAAAGCATCCTTTTCAGTAGCAACTAAATTCAGTTTGAATGGCTCATGTTCTTTGATTCTAGCCTCTTATAAACTACATGATATTTAAGTTCCTAAATATGGCATTAGTCCCACGCTTTCAGATGGGAGAGACATGCATTCAAAATCAAATCTGTGTTTGCCTGTGATCTGTTTCGAAAAAGCTGTAATTTTACCTTTTCTTAGTAAAGCTGGAGAATGAAAGCTTTATTACTCTTGTATCTGAATATTTGCTTATTTCCTGTTTTCTTAATATATGAGAGTATTTATCTACAACAAAATATAAGCCAGTGTCCTCGTTCCAGTTAGGACAGAGTTAATTTTTCCTCATAGTAGCTGGTAGGGTGCTATGTTTTGGATTAGGATGAGAAGAGCGCTGATAACATGCTGATGTTTTGATTGTTGCAGAGCAGTGTTTACACCAGGCCAAGGACTTTTCGGCTTCTCGCTCTGTCCTGCCAGCGAGCAGGCTAGGGGTGCAGCAGGAGCTGGGAGGGGACAGACCCAGGACAGCTGACCCAAACTGGCCAAAGGGGTATTCCATACCATCTGACGTCATGCTAAACAATATATAGGGGTGGCTGGCCGGGGTGGGGGGCCGGCTGCTCGGGGATAGGCTGGGCATCGGTCAGCGGGTGGTGAGCAATTGCATTGTGCATCACTTGTTTTCTTACACATTATTATTATTAATACTATTATCATTATCACTATTATTATTATTATTGTTATTATTATATTCCTGTCTTAATAAACTGTCTTTATCTCAACTCACCGGCTTCACTTTCCCGTTTCTCTCCCCCATCCCAGAGAGGGAGGGGGGAGGGTGAGCGAACGGCTGTGTGGTGTTTAGCTGCCAGCCAGGTTAAACCACAACAGCCAGCTTGTCATAGGGAAACTGTTAGAAGTTTCTGCATAATTTGCTGGATCTATTCAGTTTCTGTTTCTTTCTGAAGCAAATAATTATTGTTTATTTTAAGAAATCAAGCTTTTGGTTAACTGGTTTCCTAGATAACAAGGCAAAAGATGCTGCACCACATTCAGAAGTTTAGTTCCAGAAGGACATTTGGCATCTTGGCAGTAGCAAAGGTTGCACAAAAAAATACCTAAGACCTGAATTTTTGTGTGCTGCCGGGTTGTAATTATTGAGAAGAGCAGTTTCAACAGTTTCCTAAATGCCCTAAATCAAATGGATGAAATTACTTAAGCTTCTTATCTGAAAATTGATTTTAAAATTACACAGGATCATTTCCAAATACAAACAGATATACAGATCAAAGGTAGAGATTACATTCTGTCACTGCAAAATGCTTCACTTTCAGCAGAGGTCTTCAGGTTATCCCCTAAAGGTACTTCAATAATCTTACTAACTCTAGTTTACCTATGGATATATAACTCATTAGAACTCTACTAAATATTGTTTTGATATTATTTCAAAGAAGGAATTTAAACAATTCATCCCCTAAGATATGGTCTTTTTCTAAACTATGATACACAACAGCGAAAAAAAAAATAATTTGAAAGCTTGCTCAAGTAAAAGAGCATGTTAAAGGAAGAGGATTTTTTTTCTCACAGACATATTTCAAAACAAAACAAAAAACTCAACATACTATAAAACAAATAATGCAGGACTTTTCAAAAATTATCTGGAGGGGCTTAATGTCTTTGTTAATGGGTAACAACTTTTTTAATTAAGTAATAGCCTCATTTTCCTCAGTGTATCTAAACAGAGATTGGCATGTTAACATCTGATAGTAACGGTTTTAGTTCTCACATTATCCTTAAAGAATCCACAAGGAGATGTTTTGCTTTTCATTTTATACATTTTGTTTAAACATATAAACAGATGACTAGGGAGTAACAAATGGAATGTATCTCTGAACACTTGTTTCAATCTGGATGTGAATTGGCAATACATAGTAAGAATTGTATTAGATCTTATTTTTTTCTTTTTTCTTTTTTTTTTCCTTAATATACCCTGACGCATTAACATGCTAATAAAGTATCAGTTTATCACCTTTAATGCTCCTTATTCTGTGACTATTTAATGCTTAAATTTTAGGTTTCCTATAATCATGTTTTTGCTTAATTATATATATTAAAAAAAAAAAAAAAAGTGTGTGGGGAGAAAAATTCTATCTTGTTCACGTACTTTTTGATCTCCGTCTGAACTATGGGCTATCAGACAGCATACTACGAAATCCAACACAGTAGTAATATAATAAAAGTCTGCTATCCTTTACTTTCTGATGAATTTCATACTGACTTGATTGTCTTGACCCAATACTAATGTATCATTTCTTCTTATGGTCCATGTGCAAAAAGTTAGAATGCTGCCAACTATTGAGCTTGCCTAAAAACAGCAGAAAACAGACTCTACAAAGAAATTACATACCAGAATTTTGAGAATGAAACCACATTCCCAAATTGCATATGTCAATGCCTTTCTGCAACATGCACTGCAAAACAGGCAAACAGTTCTAATTTATTAAATAAATTCTAGAACTAGGGACAGTTCGTGTTTATCAAGATTGAAGTGAAATATTCAGCTTTGCCAAGTAATGTTCATGAACCTGTACCACTTTATAGAAATACACTAACATATCTGCACATTACCACCTCATCATGTGAATGAAATACTAATTTTAAATCAGTCCTGAGATGTGTATCCTATGGTATTATACTGTATAAACAAGCCTTTGCTTCTCTCTTCTTTGACTATACACCTATGAGCAAATTTCCAACATCGAATAATCTGAACCGGAAAATACCTAAGTCGACCACTGAGAAGAGGCATAGGGAGAACGTGTTACATAAAAGTTCATTAATTGCTAAGGTACAGATTCTTTCTCTTTCCTTCTTTCTGTCTTTTTCTTTCCTTCTTTCTTTATTTTTATTTCCTTTCCATTTATTTCCCTTTCCTTTCCTTTTTTTTCTCTTTCCCTTTCCTTCCTTCCTTCCTTCCTTCCTTCCTTCCTTCCTTCCTTCCTTCCTCCCTTCCTTCCTTCCTTCCTTCCTTCCTTCCTTCCTTCCTTCCTTCCTTCCTTCCTTCCTTCCTTCCTTCCTTCCTTCCTTTCCTTCCTTTTTTTTTTCCACATACATGCCTGTGTTCTTTTGTGTTATTATTATTATTATTTTATTTCTATTGACATTTATTTTTAAGTAGGCTTATGGTGAGTCAGAGTCTAGAGCCTGATGTTTAGAACTGAGAACATGCGGTTGGGAAGAAATATAACTCTTCTGTTGTAGTTTGTATCCAGCATTTGCAAAACAGTTCATTCTGTGCTTTATTTATGTCCGATGTCTCTTTTCATACCTATAAAACTAAACAAATTTCATATGAAACAGAATAAATTTTATAACTAATCTCTCAAATATTTCTATGCCCATTCTCAAGGAACTGAATTATAAAACAAGAACTGTTTATAAACACAGAATCATTGTCATATAGTTTCCTTTTACTAGGGGACAGATTACGTCTTTTACATTGGGAGAGACATTTTGTTATCAATAAAATCTCATCTTTTCTCTCGTATGATAGTACAGAAGATTTAAAAGCTCTAGGATAAAATGTAAAAAGGATAAAACTGCAGAGGTCTTTCAGGAAAACTGAGTTTGAAAGTGATAAGAATGTACAAATATTCTTTCTGCAAGAGAAAGTAGTTTTAAAAATAAATGCTTAATATTTATAATTGTAAGGAGTTTACTACGTGAAATATTCACAACAGATGAAGACAGATGTAAATATACCTTAGACAACATAAACATTTTTATATTTCTGTTGGAAAAGAAAGAGGTAATAAAGAGACTCAATATACTTTTTGAAATTCCTGAAGTTTTATATTTTCTATATAGGCATAATGGGTACTACAGAAAAAAAGTCTTCTGTTCCAGCACATCATATGATACTACATATAAATTTAAACAAAATATTTTAAAAGGAAAGGATACAAATGGAGGTAATTTGTGTCATATTTTCTGCACATTCAGTGTCTGAAATGTAAGTCAGGATTTAGAGGTATGGTTCACTAAAGCTTAGAGAATTCCTGTCTTAAATGATAATAATAATAAAATCTACAAGAATATGCTTGCTAAAGAAAATGGTGTATAATTGAATACCAATAATGCAAGTGAAACTGTGTGAATACTGAAAGATTGATTGGTCTCCAATAAATGTTTCAAAATAACTTATGTTTTGGGATAAATTTGCCACTTTCAAGTAAGCTTTGTTAGAAAGAAAAGTGAAGTTGTCTACCTAAAGGCCTACACTGTTAATCATGAACTGGATCTGCCATCCTGAATTAAAATGCCCCTTTAGGCTTTGAAAGGATGTTTTACAGGATTTTTCAAAATTGCTTGATATTTAATTCTCAACATTCAATGAAATTCAATTGAAACATTAAATTTTCAGTAGAATTGAAACATTCTAGCACTTCTGAAAATACCATTAAACATCCCTCTATATCATTATTGGGTCAGTACTGGGACCAGCACTATTCAATATATTCATCGATGACTTGGATGAGGGAATGGAGCGCACTGTCAGCAAGTTTGCTGATGACACAGAACTGGGAGGAGTCGCTGACAGGCCAGAAGGCTGTGCTGCCATCCAGCGAGACCTAGACAGGGTGGAGAGTTGGGTGGGGGGAAATTTAATGAAATATAACAAGGGCAAGGGTACAGTCTTGCATCTGGGCAAGAACAACTCCAGATAGCAGTATAAGTTGGGGAGTGACCTGTTGGAGAGCAGAGACCTGGGGGTCCTGGTGAACAGTGGGATAATCATGAGCCAGCACTGTGCCCTTGTGGTCAAGAAGGCCAATGGCATCCTGGGGTGTATTAGAAGGGGTGTGGTTAGTAGGTTGAGAGATGTTCTTAAGTTGTGGGTGCCCTATCCCTAGAAGTGTTCAAAGCCAGGATGGATGGGACTTTGGGCAACTTGATCTGGTGGAAGGTATCTCTGCCCATGGCAGAGGGCTGGAACTAGATGATCCTTAAGGTCTCTTCCATCCCAAACCATTCTATCATTCTATGATACTATGATTATCTTGGAAAATTAGAACTTCTTCTTCTCATACAATATGTTTACCTACTTATAAGTTTTGGTTTAGGGTCTAAGCAAATAAGCAAGAAATTGTATTTTGTATCTCCTAATTTTTTGGTCTTATCTCTGCCTCAGTCTTAGCAGAACTATAATAATACATTTTAAAACCTTGAACTGCATGTAGGAAAACATGATTTAATTAATTTTGTTTACTTGCTCACAGTGGTCACTGGGTACCATGAATTGTTTTACATTTTTATTGGCATGTCTAGAAAATAAGTGCATTTCTAAAGTCTCATAATACAGGCAAACTAAATATATGCACATATCCAAATGAAATAAATGAAATTCTCTTGATTTCATATTGCAGTGAAAAGAATTAATTGTGAAATTTAATTTTTTGAAGTAAATTGCTTATTTTTGTAGAACAAATTTGAAGATATTGATAGAGCAATAGATAAATCATGTGCATCAGAATGAGATACAAGAATTGTTGGGAATTTGAAAAGTCAACATGACAATATCTTCATGTGCAATAAGTATATATCAGAAAAGCAGATTTAAAATTCCTATTTTCTGTATCCATTTTCTTTTTGCACATGTAGTTTAAGAAATATAGATATGAAAGCTCTTATTTTTTGAACAAAAAATCCTCTCTTTTTAAACTGAATTTAAAACCATGTAAAGGGCCACATAAAATGCAACATTGTATTTCTATAGCTCCACATAGAAAGTAAGTTTTATTCATCTTTTTGATGCCAGAGTGAAATTATATACATACATATATAAGTTTAATTCATTAGTGTAAATCTCCCCCCCAAAACAAAACAAAACAAAACAAAACAAAAACTGTAATCCAAATACAGAATTTGGATTAAAAATATTAGAGAAGCAGCTAGTTACACCATATCCTTAGAACTTTAAGAAATTATTTCTTAATCAGCACAAATCCTTTTTGGTAGTGGAAAGAAAAATCTGCTTAGGAAGTATTACATACATGAAAATTGACAAAGATTTTTGAAATTAAGAGGAAGACTTTGACAAAATGCCAAATAATTTAATCATTAGTCACACTTTTGTCTTGGGATTTACAACATCTTTTTGTCTAATTACGTCTGGTATTTCCATATCATTCTAAGAGCTCCAAGAAATAAAGAATTTAAAAAGAAATGCTATTTTCAGACTTGCTTTCCAATGGAAAATAATATATATTAAAAATCCTAAACAGAGGATGATATTCTTGGCATTTCTACACAGAAGAGACCAAGGAATGAGCTGGCACAGAAAAGCCCTTGAGAAAGTGGCTCTGTCAGTTCAAAGTTAAAAGTCTTTGTGAAATAGCTTGTATCATTACAGTTGCGTGCACCATAACTCATGCATGAATAATATGAATAGAATTCTGGCTTTGCTTCATCTCAAAATTTGTAGGATACCATCATGCATAACTAACTTGTGGTGTCTATATACATCAATATGTGGTGTATATAGAAAGCAATGGGGTTCTTCTGCTGTATATCAATATTAATCAAGCAAGTTCTTCACTAATACTTGATGGCAATGTTTGGACATAAAATAATAATAAAAATAATAATTACTGTGGTACTCTTAAAAGAAAAGCAGGAGATCCTTAAAAATGTATAAATAAATAAATAGGAGAGGTTTGTTTGTTTGTTTGTTATTTTTATCCAGCTTGAAACTGCTTGCTTTGAAGTATGAATTAGCTATTTACAATTTTGCTATGTAAAATATTTGTGGATCATTCAAAGAAATAATTTAATTTGACTGAAAACTTTTTTTGTCTGTTTGCTGAGTTCCCATATAAATATAGATTACTGCTTTTGTAATTTAAGAATAAAGGATAATTTTAAAATATACATGGATAAACACATTCCATCTCATTTCCAATTAACTGTAGTCAAATAAGTAAATGGTACATTGTAGAAAAAAAAAAAAAAGATTTGTAAAATAGAAGGTTTATTTGGTAAATTTGGTATAAAAACAATCCTTTTTGTCATTTGTTTTATTTTTTAAATTATATATAATGATTTCCCATTTTGAAAGCATTATTACTTTTAATTTCTCTAAAATTATCGGTGTTATGATAATTCATGATGCTTCTTTGAGAAGAAAAGAGCATCAATAAAGGTTTGAAAAAAATAGGAGAAAAAAAGTCTGACAAAAATAGAATAAGAGAAAGTTTTTCATAGAACAAACCAGAATTATATATCTGAGAAAGAAATAATGAACTAACTCGTAAGACAAGAACAGAGGAGGATGAACTGTGGAAGACGAGCAAAGAAGTGATAGAGAAGAAAATGTAGAAAAATTGAGAAGTAGTTTTTGTTAGAGGGATAATTCTTTCCATAATTATTTTGTGATTTTTTTCTTTGTTTTTAAACATAATTTGTTTATTAAAGCATAGTTTGTTTTTAATATCTTTTGGGGTAAATTTTAAAGGACAGTGTTTGTCTTGAAGGTCTTTTTTGCTCCAAGGTGCTGCCAATTCTTTCTTCCCAGTAAGAAAGGTACAGACACCCAAAGTCTTTTTTTTGATTTACTCTATTAAGAACAGAAGTGGTAGAAAAGTATTAGATGTCTTACATCATTTCTGATGCTGGAATCTCAGCTCCTGTAGCATCCGATGAGACATTCCAAGTTGATTGTGACACACTTGTGTTCCACTCCATGGTGAGGTTTGATGGCTTCACCATTCTTTAGAATATTTTTCCAATAAAGTATTTAATCTTTTACCTGTAAAATACTGAACTTCCTACACAGTACATCAAGATTCACTGAAAATGTTATGTTCTTATACATCTCCATAGGAATGATTACTTGCAAGTGCTACTTGTGATAAGTGAAAGGTAAATGTATCTTCTGTTAAACAGGTCTGCTGCACTGGCCCACTGCAATGTGAGACCAAACAACATATCACTAAGCAAAGAAATAATTGTCTAAGTGCTACACACATAAATAATTATATCAAAATCATCTTCATCTTGATTTAACCATAGTTACTCAAGAATGATGTTAAGAATCATTCTTTCTTATGATTTTGGAAATACATGGGTTTTCTGATTCAGTTCATAAAATACTTTAAAGAGACTAGCATTTTCTCAGTAGCTTCAGGAAAAAGCTGTAAGAGAAACATTGCTGTATGTATTATTCAAGCATAAATTAGAAATCTTATCAGGATAAAAAATCTGTGGAGTTGTAACACAAAGCAGACAAGATGATCTGATGATCCCTTCTGGTCCCACATTTCTGAATCTCTGAAAAAATTATAATGAATTGTATATAGATTCAAGTCAAGCTAAGTGACCAACAGTTTTCTACCTCTTCTACTCATGGTGGAAGAGTAAGAATTAGCAAGAATTTATTAAAAAATAAATTCCTTAATCTCCTTATCACCTATATTCCCATCCTTTGCTTCCTCTCTGTGTCATGGTGAAAAATTGTAGAGTGAATTTATACGGTTTATCATTTCTTTCTCTACCCCATCCCAATAATTTCATCTCTTCTTTGCCTCTCTCCTTTTTCCATCTCTCCTTTTCATCTCTTTAACCTGAAATTATTTATTAATATCCTGCCACTATCCCACTTACAAGAAAATAGTGACCATTTAAGAAACTGAATAACTATCTTTTGGGTGGTTCAACTGACTTCTGTGAGTAAAACTGCACCTTTTCTTGTTCCTTAGGAAATAACTCTCACAACAAAGATGGAACAAAAATTTCTTTCATGGGTAAAGAACCATGAATAAAATAGAATACGAAAGGGCTTATTTATCTGCCTGTTTATGGAAAGTACTTGCTTTATTGTGTAACATTACACACTGAATGCAGTAGTGCCATCAATAGGGAACTATAGGGCTGTATGTGTGAATAAAAGAATACCTAATAATAATAATAAATAACAACAACAACAATATATATGTGAGTTCTTACTGGCAGTATAATTGTGTCCTCATTGCTGTCACTTAAGGCAGAAAACAAGTCATTTTTCAGTTGCCTAGATATTTCTACACCTTTTACTTTTTGAACTTCACAGAATAATGTCTGAATATCTAATACTAAAATTAGGAACATTTTTATGACCAGTTTTTCAAATTAATAAACAATGATTCTCTCTACCAAAGTATGTTCTGATGATATAGAACTCTTCCAGAAGTGGAATCCTTACATATCTCATTTGTCACAATGGATTTTGAAATTCCATATTTAATATTTTAATATTTTAAAGAAAGCAAAATAGATTTATTTGTGCTGCAGCCAATTTACTAAACTAACATGTTAAAAGGGAAATGTTTTTAAAAATATGTATTTGTGCTTTTCTTTCTCTCTCTCTCTTTTTTTTTTTTTTTTTTCAATTCTATTTAATAGGAAAGCAACACATTTATTGCAGAACACGCAAAAATATTCATAAGGGTCAAAACCTGAAACAGTAACTCACATACAACTTTTATTGCTAGCAAAAGGTCCTTTAACTGCACAAGCATACCTTGACTGTCTCCAGTGGAAAAAATTCCTGTCTATATGTATTCACAAAGAATAAATATGTTTTAAATGTTTGGTGTGAGCAGTATAAGTAGCAAGAAAAAAAAAAAAAAAGTGTTTTATCTTCCGTTTTTTGTTATTTTTCTCTGTGGAAACCCCTTACAAGATGAGGGCTCCTTAACAGTAATTTACAGTAATAACATGTTGATGGTATCAGAGGTGTTTTACACACTTGAATTAGAAAAACCTGAAAGCAATAACTCAGGCATTGGTGTCAAAGGGTTAGCTTCTAGAGAAGCCTATCTAGTCCTGGGTAGGCTCTTTGGTTCTGTAGTAACCAACATATTAGGCAATGACAAGGATAGGATAATCAGGCTTTAAGATGAATTCCCAAAGGAGATGCCTTTTTTTTTACTTTTTATTTTTTATTTATTATGCTGATGTTTGGGTTAATTTCTACCTAAGTTCTTTCCTTAGTATGTTATGTCCTTTCAAGCTATCCTTACTATGTGCTATGCTGCTCAGGTGGCTATATTGTGAGGTAGGAGAAAAAGCATGAACCTTCTCCCCATATCAAACATCATGATTACATATTGGGTAGAACTAGAGACCGTAAGGACAAAGGAGTCCTTTGGCTCAGATGACTCAATAAATTATAAATAAATTAAATAAATAAATAAATGTTATGATGTAAATGTTCCAGGAAGCAATGTAAGAACTCTCAGTCCAAGGAGGGGGTATTTACATTTAACTTAATGTTATCAGAATAATTTTGTCACCCACAGTCCCATCAGAGATGCCTCAGGTATACATCCTGACATCCTGTCCCATCCCATCCCATCGCCACCAACACCCCTCCCACCCCAGATATGATCACATGAGACTAGTTGAATAGCCTTTATAGTCTGAGCAAACTGTAGGGCAGGATTCATCTAACTTATTTTATACAAGTTCTTTACAGTGGGATGAGTGGGGACCTAAATGTAGACTAGCTGAAATGTAGATGTAAAGGCGGTCAATTTCTACATTTGTTCACAAAATTTACTGTGCAGAATTCTGCAAGTACTGTCCATAGAAAGCTAGAGCACTCTGCCATCCTAACTACTTGCCTGTAGTAATGTGACTAGGGATTATTATTATGAAAGATTGTAAAGGATGCAAATTCATTTTCAGGGCAAACTGAGTCTTATTGAACTACTAATTCCTCAGCTCTGTGATATAAAGATTCCTCCAACTGGCTCAGAATTGGTCCCTCATTTTTAGTAATTAATAGGAAATTTGCCTGTGAGATACAATATAATTAGACAATTTATGTACTAAAATAACACTCTGTAAATTACATTTATTTCTTTATCAAGAGGATTTCTCTTCTTAACTTCCTAAAAGCTTTACTCATCTTTGCCCTATAACTCAATTACTTACATCCACTTGTGAAGCTCTTGACCTTCAGGGAATAGACTAAGCCACTCCCTTGAGATCCCTTCCTAGCAGTTTAAGTAATGAGGAGTCAGCAAGTGTAATCATGAAAAGAAAATTATTTTCATCAAGAAAATGTATGTTTAACCTTGTCAGAATGATCTCTGTATGGAGTATAAAGTAGACATATGCAAAAAAAAAAGATCATAATTAAAAAGTAAGAACAATTTCTTTATTATTTTTTTTTTTCCTAAAGCACACAAATTCTATCGAGGGGAAAAAAAAAAGTAAAAAAAAAAAAAAAACTTATACAGAATTATAAAAGTTCTTTTAATTCCTTTTTCTTGTTTCTAGGTAACCAACATTTGAATTTTTTGGCCTTACTCAGACTTCCCATAGGGAATTAGCTAATTAGCTCACTGAGCCACTGTTAATAATTATTCTGAAAAGTCATGGACATTGAGTATAGTATCAGAGGATTAAAAAAAGAGTCTGGAAAAAAGCCAGGTGTGGCACTTTTTGTTTGTTTGTTTGTTTGTTTGTTTGTTTTTAATGACAAATAAAACAACCCTAAAGTTTGCTACCAAGAAAACTGATCCTCAGTACCCTGGGGAGAAAAATAAATCATGAAATAAATACTAAGAGGAAACAAAAATCCTCAAAGACTTGTTATTGTCTAAACATTAATTAGTATGGCTTTATAAATAACACCAGGCATCCATGGTTTTGTGTTTTAAGAGCTGATAGGAAAGTTTCCACTGATCAGAAGAGAGGAGGATGCACGCCACCTTACATGTTTCCAAATACCTCACAGAACTACTGTTTGAGGGCCAAGGTTACAGGCAGATTTTATCTCTGCCAGAAGATATTTATATTTCTTACTCTAAAGCAAGGGCAGCTCTAGCCTTGGGGGTGTTAAGATCCATTCCCACCAGAATTTTATAACCCTCAGTAAAATCTTTGTGAGCTTTTCTTCCCTCCAGTGCTAAGCACAGACAGTGCACATGAAAGCACAAAACCAAACAGTCACATGCAAGACAGAAGCATGCACAGGGACAAGAAGAATGCTGTGCCTTGCCTTTAGTGAGGGTGATCCCCAGCACCTATAAAGCATTACAACCTGCATTGCTCAAAAGAAAAGGGTGTTTGGTCAATGTTACAATAAGTAGCAGAGAAATGTTAAAAATCTGAACTGATATCCCACTCTCTCTGAAGTTATAAAGACCAAAGGTAAATCAACGTATGTATCATAACACGTGTTGAATTAATAAAACACCATGGTGTGATGATTCTTGACTCATAGAAACCTAGACATTCTCTCTTTTTTTAAAATAATTATAAAAAACAAAACAAGACAAACAAACAAACATAAACAGAAGACCTCTGTGGAATAAAATTGTAAATAGAAGTGAATAAACAAAACACAATAGATGTTTTCTAAAATAAACAGACTTTCTTTTAGATATTTTTTTCCAGATAATGTGGAGGGAAAAAAAAAAAGAAAGGCAAAATAGTTCTAGTAATATTTAACACTTAAAGGAAAAATAGTTCAATCATTCAAATTTAATGGGGTAAGGAAACTCTTCTTTTTGGAGACCTCCAATTCATCTTTTTTGTTGAGGGATTTTGATGACAACCAAAAATTGCTTAAAATAAAAATAAAAACTGTTTTAATTATGGAATAACCAGACTTCCCCTGTAATTTTCTATCTTTACATTATTAAAATAAATTATTTAATTTTTCATTTTTCCTTCATCATGTGGCTGTTCTTATGAACTTTTGCATATTTTCGCATATTTTCAAAAGCATTACAATTCTCTCACAGATCATTGGTTTGAAATCAATGCTAATAACCAGTCTTGTGAAAGACAGGAACCAAGAAACCGCAGTATGAATCTGTGTGCTAGGAGGGATACAGAAAGATGGTAAAGACTTCCCTTTGGTAAAGAAAAAAAAAATCTAAATTAATTCATTGTTTAGACTACATATTGTCTCTTATGCCCTTTGCACAACAGTAATATTTAGCCACAGATATGCATTAAGATATTAATAGTCGTAGGCTTAGATAAACTTACACACACAGTGACTTTGTGTGGTCAACACTACAAAGATAGTGAGGACTAATGGAGGAAACATGGATGGTTTGATGGATTTACTGAAGTCCTACATGTCATGGCTAAGCTTGTTCTACTACCAGTAATGTGGAAATATCATCTGAGTATCCTTTGAGAACAAAACTGTGAGCTTGATCCAAAGCCATCTGAAAACTCCTGTTGCCTTTAGTGGGTTTGGATCAAGCACTTCATGTTTAATATCTTTTTTTTCTACCCCAAGGTTGAAATCTTAGTTCACTGTGGAATAAGCTGTTTTGTGTGAAGGTCATGCATTTAAATCATTTTGCTTTTCCACAATCTGATAAAAGGAATTTTAAGAAATATGCACTTAAATAGAAATAATCTATTTTTATTTATTTTTTTAATTACTTTTTGGAAAAATAGCATGTCAAATTTATAACAAACATTGGGTGTTTATAATGCTTTTTAATAGAACAAGATAACAGAATCAGTGGCTGGAAACAAAGATTCTATAGACTTATGACAGAAGGTAAAGTTGCTTTGAACTGTATGTGAGATTGTAATGCTTGAATTACAAAGTTGCTATTAAAACTCAAGACTGGCCAAATGCATGAAGTTCTTTTAACAATGCATTTTCTGAGTAGTGGCAGTACAATATGCATGTACGGAACAAATGGCTGGCTTCAGTTCAGTGCAAATTTAATACCTTTACTTTTTTGACAGGGAGTGAACAATTCATCATGTCTGACCATAAGGTCATTACATGGTGTAACACACCATAATGTCACAATTCTTTAGAATGGTGAAATGCCAGCTCCCAGCCAAGTATTTAGAGAGTCATGTGCCTGTATACAGGAAGCCAAATTACTACAAATTTCTGCCCAAAAGCAGAATTGGAACAATTAAAACAAAAATGCAAAATAGTGTCTGAAGAGTTTATTTTCAGAAAATAGACTTTCATAGTTCTTGGATTCGGAGGAAGTACACAAAAAAAGGATTAAAAAAATAATTAGGACAAAGATTGGCAAAATAACTTCATCAATGAAACAAATACTAATTCTGTTCCTCCTGCACACACACTTGGAAATAAAGAATTAATGTAAACATAAATGGATGAATTCAGGATGTTATTGATATAAAACAACTAAATATGTAAAATTCAATAGTTAGTTTAAAATACCCAAGCCATATACGAAGTTAATATGTGCCTTTCGATGCTCTGGTTCTCATTATCTGAAGCTTAAAAAGAGAAGTGATTTTTCTTAAATATATAGTATAATCAATTAATTGTGACTCTGACTAGCCTAAATAATGGGTGTCAGTATAAGAAACAAGATCAAGGCTACATATATATTGGTTATGTGTTGGTTAACACATACACAAAACATATACAAAAAAAATCAAAACAAAAAAACAGTATTTACTCAAAGTCTTGTTTGTCTTCATTCATATCCCTGTTACACTTGTACTTTTTTCTCCCCCAGACTAGTTCAGAAGGAAGGATTGTGAGCTTTAAACAACTAACAAAAAAAAAAAAAAAAGTGTTTTTTCCTCCTACTTTTCTCGTGTGAACTTATGGAGACACTTCTTCCAAATGGCGTGCTCCCCATAGACGTTCTTGCTTTCACTGTTAACTATCACTGCTATATCCCTCTGAAAATATCAGCTTTCATATCAGGGAATTGACATAATTAGTATAGGAATGATAAATGCCTTATCTGGATTTTATGAAAATAACCTTTTACAAATTCCTGCTTTAGAACTTTATTCAAATTAGCTTCATTATAAGCTCTGATATTCTTGATGAAAATCAGAAATAAAAACAACAGGACAAGAATGCGTAAGATTTAACTGCTACAGAAGAGTCAACATTATTTTCTTACCTCTAAAGAGTAAGGTCTTCCATAGGTGTATTGTATTACCACGATTCTCAGGCAGCATCTCTTCCCACATCTAAAGCAAACAAACAAACAAAAAAAAAAACCTAATACCACGAGATTCTTAAAACATCTGTAGCTACCTCACATTGAAAAATGTGCTGACTGGGGGAATATGTACTATTTCACAGAACTTCCCAGTTATCTTTCCCACATAATCCTTTCCATGTTGGAGATCATACTGAATCCTTTCCACGTTGGCGATCATACTGTTCAAGCAGTTTTAGGTAATGACATCTAAGGGAAAAACTCATGTGATAAGGGAAGATGACTATTTCAGGATTTCAAGTGCCACATAGTATCATCAAAACTGGATAGTCCTTAAACAGGTCACTGAGAGTCACGGGTAGTTTTTTTCACTGATTGAGCTGTCCTTAAACAGGAAAATATTTCTTAAAAGTAGAGATATAAACATATAACCAAAGCCCCTCAAAAATCTCAAAACATCTTTGAAATTAAGTAGAAATATTCAATTAGCATGATGTAGATGCAGTATTTTGACAACTAAAAAAGCATGAAAACAAACAAACTAAACAAACAAACAAAAAAAAGTACAAAGAAATCCATCTGGAAAATTGGAATAAATAAATAAAACAGGAAAACAAAATAATTCTCCAGAATCAATTACCTTAGAAGTTCTAATAGGCCAGTGGATTTGTCAGATTTTCAAGAAACTTTTCTAATTCAATTACAGATGAAAGTAAGCTATTGTTTTCATAATATATTTAAGCTCTGTTATACTCCCAAATGGATATAAAATATATTTGGAATGCAAGAGAAAGGCAAGAAAGATTTAAAACTTCTCTAGTCATATTTTCAGAAACATTTAATGTTTCCAGTGACAATTACATTATTAAAAGTGCAGAACATCAAGCATTGTTTTTTAAGGAATAGATAAATTCCTGAAAATCATGCCTTAGTGTTGATATAATTCTATTTTTTGTTTCAATTTATTTTATTTTCTCTTCCTATGTTGTATCATATTGTATTATCTACATTATAAATAGAAGGGGAAAAACAAACAAACAAAAAAAAAACCATAAGAATGTAAAGTTATCTGTGATATTTGCTTCTTCAGGAGCCCAAGTACACATAGAGGGAACACATAAATCTGAGCTCGCCACAGGTAGGCCTTAGCACAGAGCTGTGCCCATGACAAGGGTCAGTTCCACACTGACACAGCTGTTACGAGGCTTCTGGACGAAAGTGGAATTATGCATAAGTGGAATTATGCCTGGGTATCATGGAAGACCAGTTGGATTTGGGATGTTTTGTTGCATTTTGTACGTTTGATCTCATCTATGTATACAGATCGTGTTTTACAGCTCCAGGTGCCCCTTAGGTATAACCTCCAAAAGCATCTTTTCATTCCAATCAGCTTTACTACATACATACTAAATACCAACCTGTCGAGCAGGAAGCATGTTGCTTGTATTGCTGGTTCAAAAACAAATAAACAAACAAGCAAACAAAAACACTCCTTGAAATGGGAGAAGAGATAAAAGAAGTATGTGTATGTCTCTGTCATGGTAGCTATTTTTAAACTTATATGAGGGTAGCATCTCATACTCCTACTTATAAATTATCAGATTTCTGTGGTAGGCTGTATAAATACAGACCAAAACAGCTGATACCATGAGAGATATTTCAGCACTGACTTTGGGACACAGGATAACTGTTATTTTCTGCAGACTTTTGGGAAGAATATTTTACATTTGCTCTCTTTAAGGATGATCCACTTCCTATAAATGAATGCATTTTATTGGACTTGATTCTAAATGTCTGTAATTGCAGTAATTGCTGAACAGCCAGAAATACCTGTATTGTGTTCAAAACAGTCATTGGCTTTACTCTGTTTGGAGATCTTTTCAGTTGGCAATGGGTTACAGAGGGTTCAGTGAGAAATCCTTTAGAATGACATAAATAAATTCCTGGTGGTAGAATCCTACAGATAGACTAGAGGAAAATATAAAATCAGATACTTCAGATGTCATTTGATTTATGTGATTTCCACTTTCATTGCTAGGAAAAAGTTTCTAAGCACTATGTGAAACTATCATGAATTCCTTGTCAAGGCTGGATTCGGCATGATCGATTGAGCAATACAGGATCAAATTCAAAAGACTTGGCACACAGGTTTTTCTTATGAAGAAAAGCAGATCATGTGCAAATCCATTTTATCATCCATCTCTTCCAATGGAAATAAGATTTGGGTTGAAATCTTACAGATGAATCTTTACACTATAGATTTTCATTAACCAAGCTTATTTCACTCAAAGATTGCAACAGTCAATTCATTGTATATTCACTACATTACTTTTTTTTTTTTCCAGGCAGATTCACTGCATGGAAACTGGCCAACACGTGAAATGTTAAAAGCAACAAGAAGTACCTGTAATCCCTTAGGTTTCCAAAACAATGCTTTGTTTTTAACAGCACTCCAAAAACATCTGAAAATTATAGTGTTTTCTTTCACATATTTTATGTCTTCTATCTGTCAAGTGTTAGGAAGGATACTTTTTTTTTTTTTTTTTAAACTTCTGTGGCAATAATGAGGAAAGTATCACAGGTCATTGGCACTCCTTCCTGTCCCCCCTCCATCTTCTGTCTTTGTCTTCCATCCTTTCCTTTTCTCATTCTTTTCTATGTTCAGAAGCATTCTACTTTTGTCTGGCTCTCAGCCTGGAAAGACAGGGTGGAAAAGTTAAACTATTTTGCTAAAATTCTCGAAATAAGGCTTGTGTTTTCCTGTACACAAGTGACATTCCAAATTAATTGGAAAAAAATATATATATAGGACATATATATATATATATTTACGTATAGGACCTCTGGGACTATTGAACTCTTGAGCCCTTTATTTTGAGAGAAAACTTTTCCTGCAGTTTTGCCTCCTTTTCTTCCTCTTCCTCTTCCTCTTCCTCTTCCTCTTCCTCTTCCTCTTCCTCTTCCTCTTCCTCTTCCTCTTCCTCTTCCTCTTCCTCTTCCTCTTCCTCTTCCTCTTCCTCTTCCTCTTCCTCTTCCTCTTCCTCTTCCTCTTCCTCTTCCTCCTTGTTCTTCCTCTTCCTCCTTGTTCTTCCTCCTTGTTCTTCCTCCTTGTTCTTCCTCCTTGTTCTTCCTCTTCCTCCTTGTTCTTTCTTTTTCTTTCTTCTTCTTCTTCTTCTTCTTCTGCTTCTTCTTCTTCTTCATTTCTAAAAAAAAAAAAAAAAAAAAAAAAAAAAAAAGTAAATAAAACACACACCCAAAAAACCTCAAGTCACACTGGTGGTACAATCCTGCCATCACTCAAGTCTAGCTTTTTGATTGTGTTAGTAAGCCTAAGGTACTAACCTAAATCTTTCCTCTCAGTAGTGCCATGTGCTAGCAGGCAAGTCATCAGAACAGCTTTAACTAAAGCTTTAGAACCATATGCTGTGAAAATAGTCACAAAACAAGTGTGCGATTATCTAGACTTTAGGAATTGATTTCACATAATCACTGTGGGTAAAAAAAGTAATCCTATGTGATTGTCTGAAATATCCTGAGATATTTTTTGCTCTCTGAAAACATAAAACTGTTTCATTTATAACTAAGAGAAAACAAAGCAGTGATTTTTTGAAGAAACTAGATTACAAGGGGCTTAAAATTGCATAAGGTCTAAAATCTTTATCAACATGTGGCAGATAAAACAGCAATATACTGCACATGTAGAATATTGTACAAGAAGTATGAGAAAGTGCAAAAAGTCATTTCAAATTGCGTGCTTGACACTAATGATCTGTTTGGATTAACAGTTGTCAGCATGTAAATTCAGTCACAAAAAAAAAAGTTACTTGAATGGATGCAAAGTGAACATCTGTGTCTATGGCTGATGTCCCTGAAGATAAAGATGTACTGTTGCTTTGTTTTATAGTATGATTGCTCCTGAATGTTTTGTTAGCCAAACTTTGTATTTGAGAAATACGAATAGATAGGTTGTTCTTGGAATGGAAATCTTTCCCCTTCCTTTGTGCAATGGAACAGAATATTTGCCTTACCTCAAAGCTTCATACTATTTAGATGAGAGACATACTTTTTGAGGATTTTTTTGGTACTCTTCTTATTCTGAATATAAAATATTTGCAAAAACTGAGGTCATATTTTAATTGGTTGAGCTACCCATCCCAACAGAACTGTAATTAACGCATAACTTCCTGTCATTTTGCTGGGGTATCATTTCATGATGCAGTGATCTATTTTGATACCATCCATTGCCCTGTCATTTATAAAACAGTCTGAAATAGTTTGCTTAGAGTAATCTGTAAAAGTCTACCTGTGCAATAGAGAGAAGAAGTAGGCAGCAAATAAATAAATAAATAAATAGCCTTTTCCCATTTTTTCCCCTCCTTTTCCCATTTTCTGACCTTGAAATGGCCATTGAATGGTATGTTTTTACATTATCCCTATAATATTAATATATTTTTGCACTGTTGTTGCAAGTAGTTTTACTGGGCCTGGAATACAGCCCTAATATCTTACCACAGCAGAAGAATTATGAAATTATTCACCACATATATTACCACTTCTCAGACGTTAATTTGATTATTCATCAGTTCCCCTCCTCCTCCTCCTCCATTAAGAGTCCTGATACCTTCCTTCAAATTCCTGACCCTTCTCTCAGCTCAGTATGTTAAGCAAAGCTTATCATTTATTCATGCTTATCTCAGTATAATAAAACATTAATTATAGTATCTAGATGGTAACACATCTTGATACATGGCTTAGGTTTCTCCATCCCATTCTTCAATACAACATTTGTCTTTACTCACCCCAATATGCAACCTGAAATCCTCTAATTCACATCCTCAGGAAGAATTCCAACAAGAACCTTTACAAATATTTGCATATATGAATATAAGACCATATATTAGAAAACTAATATATGAATATATGAAGACCAATGCTTTTAACTTTCAGAAATGTAAAATTAATGACTCATAATCATAAGATATAGTAACTGGAAACTTTTTTTAATGTACTGTTGTGGTTTAACCCGGCTGGCAGCTAAGCACCACACAGCCGTTCGCTCACCCTCCCCCCTCCCTCTCTGGGATGGGGGAGAGAAATGGGAAAGTGAAGCCGGTGAGTTGAGATAAAGACAGTTTATTAAGACAGGAAAATAATAATAATAATAATAATAATAATAATAATAATAGTATTAATAATGATGATGGGTATGAAACAAGTGACGCACAATGCAATTGCTCACCACCCGCTGACCGATGCCCAGCCTATCCCCGAGCAGCCGGCCCCCCCCACCCCGGCCAGCCACCCCTATATATTGTTTAGCATGACGTCAGATGGTATGGAATACCCCTTTGGCCAGTTTGGGTCAGCTGTCCTGGGTCTGTCCCCTCCCAGCTCCTGCTGCACCCCTAGCCTGCTCGCTGGCAGGACAGAGCGAGAAGCCGAAAAGTCCTTGGCCTGGTGTAAGCACTGCTCTGCAACAATTAAAACATCAGCATGTTATCAGCGCTCTTCTCATCCTAATCCAAAACATAGCGCCCTACCAGCTACTATGAGGAAAATTAACTCTGTCCTAACTGGAACCAGGACATGTACATAAAACAGTCCTCTCAGAATAATATTAGGGAGCAGAATGTAAAGTGTTCCTGTTATTAATGTTGAGTGACAGTGCTCAGGGCTCTCACTAGTAAGGTTTGGCAGATTCAGAAGGAAAACAAACAAAAGAAATGTTAAATCATGTTTTTGGTTACTGATACTCTTTCAAAATTTTGTTTTCTGAAAATCAAACAAACAAAAAAACAACACAATTTATACAACAAAATGTAGAAGGTTGAAGTAAAATAAGATGACAGCCAAAATGTCTATGTTTGGGAAACTGAATTCCACTTAATAGACCTAGTCAATATAGCTAATGAAGTCTAAAGTTTTTTACATCTCCCCACAAGTATAAAGCTGGTTGGCTAAATATATCTCCAGATATTGCTGATTAATGCTTAGAGCACTAAATGCCTAAATTTCATACAGATACCTGTGTTAGACACCTACATTTTACTACACAATTGTGGAAATGAACCCCTTAATCTTTAAAGATTTAACTGAGGGAAAAAAAAAAAAGTTATTTTTTATCCATGGTTAATGAATTTTATAGTTTAGAAAAAGTAATGTTAAAATTCAGCTTTCTAGAGTTTCTCTGAATTAAAATAACCACTTTTCTTTATTCGATCTTTAGAATCACTTCTTCTAATCTGTTCTGCGAGTACTCTGTACTTCTGATTATATACTTTACAATTTTCAGTATACTGTGGAGACTTTTATTCCATGAGAAGCCCATCTGGAAACAGTGGAAATTTTCATGCATCAATTTTTTTTTTTCCATGTGTGAGGATGGATGTCAGAATTTTGTGTTGCACTGTCAATACGCCATTCAAAATGTTTAGATAGATAATATTCGCAAGAACTGACAGGCACTAAACCAACAGCTTGAAGTTATCTTTAGTTCTTTTTCAGAGAATGGTATTTAAATGCAACACTGAATAAAAAAGCAAATACCATTATATGTTACCTTCACTTCAAGTACCAAACAATTTTATACGAATTAAAACCCTAACAGTAGATTTTAAAATTGGCTTTAAAAAATGGAGTTGATATAATTCTTCTTTAATTAATGACATGATTATAGGCCTTATTCTTTTCATTGTTTTCATGCATTTATCTCAGACATTGCCTTTTATTTTTACTGTACCAATACATATGAAAAGATAGTTTATTTATTTATTTGCCTTATTACAAGTCTGTTTTCAAATCATAATGTTTTTTTTATAAATGTTGATTTCTTTTTACTTAATATGCATTTTAATGATATCATAAACTTCAGTTTCATGCTATAAATTATATATTGAGCAAGATATCTTGGTCCTGTATCATGTAACAATCAATGAAGAAATATGTTTATATCAATTAAAAATTCAGTTTTACTCATAGTGCTAAGTACAAATAATTTTGTTGTCAGAGCTACTAGAATATGTTTGCGTATTGAAGAGTACTTTAAAGTTCTGCAAATTTCTGCAAATATGCCTTGATGAGCAAACTCCTTGAAATTTAAGAACATGTCCATGAAGCAAACTGAAATAGCTATAGAATTTCAGTGTGGAAGGAAAAACAAACAAACAAAAAGACAGAAGAGAAGAGAACACAGTCATAAAGTAATAAAAGAGAGAATACAAATAGGAATTTTGACATTAATTCAAATAGAAAGTGGTCCAGATGACAGTCTAGGAAAAAATAAAGGGCAAGAATCTCATTAACATTACTGAAATCTTTTCATTTTCTGGATGTGCAGATTGTCTACTTTCAGACCTGTCCGAAATGATGATGGAGATTTTTTTTTTTCTGCTCTCTTCCTCCTCTGTGGAAATTATTTCTGTTCCAGAATACTTGACAGCTATTATTGCTTCCTTATTAACTCCAGCATAATGGGATCATGAGAAAACCATAGATCCTGCTCTCTTTATTCCTCTGCACCTTCTCTGTTTGTTCAGGGGTCAATAAGATGAATAGCACTGGTTTAAATCTGAATATTCTGACCGTGAACTATAGCCTATATTTAGAGAGGATTTTTACTGTCTCTTTAGGCCTAGTACATCTGTGCACTCCAAAACTAATTTAGATTAGAGATCAGAGCTTCAGATCTCTCATGTGTTGATATGCCCAATGCATTTTTTTTTCCTCTTGAACTTCAGTGGAGTAATTCCTAGATTTATACCAACACAAAGTTGGTAACAGATCTGTTGTCAATCCTCCATAGACCAGTGGTCAAGTTTCACTACTTTTTTTCTTTCCTCTTATGTTAAAGTCTGGAATTTTCTAAATAGAGACTGTAGAATTGCTCCATATTTAAGTCAAAACAATTGGCAGAAGAATTTCATCCTATATATTTTGTGTGTTGTTTAACTACTTCCTTCTTAATATTAGTATTTTATAGGATAAACAAATTTACTTCAGACTTCAGTTATGATGTGGCCTTCCCCACCCTTGTGGGGGTGGGGGCTATGGTAGGCTATGTGTTTCTACTAATAAAACAACAGTTATTAAATCATAGCTTACTGGAGAGAAAATATTAGAAAGACATTTACTATAGCTTTGCTTTGAAACCATCAGAAAATTTGTCAATAAAGTAATCCATAACTGGTCTTTCACAAAACCTCTCCTACCCCGAAATTTCAAGGCTTTTAAATTATGTTATGATACCATGGAAGTATTCACAATCAATGAACTTTTAACTTTGCAGTCTTTCATCTTAAGCTGACTTTAGTCACTCATCACATATCAGTGTTGGAAGCCACATCTGCATTTATACTAGCAGTGATACAAATTCATGTATTTACCTTTAAGAGTATCAGATGTGCTACATCCTCATTACTCAGGCTTGCTTATTTGTTAGTATAATATTCCCAGCTGCACCAAAAATATATTCTGAATAAACATCGGAAAGAGGACATCTTAAATACCTGACAGCATTTTTATTCAAGAAAGGCTGTATATAGATAGGATCTCATCTCTTTACCTTCCTATGTGCACCTGTGACTCCTAACTTCAGTGAGAGAGACCTGTGATGTTATTGGAGAACAGAATTTGTTCCCTAATGTTTCTGGATTTTTTTTTTCTTTTTGTTATTTATCAAGAGAAAATCAGAAATATACAGCTTTTCTCCAAAGTTCTGTTATGGGCCTCATTACAAAACTGATAAAGCTCCAAAATGTTTGGACTCCAGGATGATGGGCAGAAAAACAAAGCTGAAGCTAGATGAAGGCAAATAATTTTTATTAATGGCAGTGACTACTCTGGTGCTACAGATAGGAATAGCAATGTTATATATTTCCCATTTCACTGAGTAAAAAGAAAAGCAAAGGGGACTACAAAAAGATTGTTTTAGTTTCTTTAGTTATGTTTTCCCTGCTGGTTACTCTCACTTGTCATTCAGAGTGTGGCCTTCTCCATGAATATAACTGATCTGACATGTCTTTTTTTTTTCTTTTTTTTTCTTTTTTTTTTTTTTTTTTTTCTTTTTTCTTTTCTTTATCAGTGCTAACTCTTCCTAGTGTGAGAGAGATCATTCTTCATGTCTAAAGAACCACTTGAATTTAGACGGTTTGAAGGTCGGGGTATGTAGAGGATTTCCAAAGAGAAAAATTTAGCACAGCCTCCAGGCTTCATTGGCTAGGTCTACATTAGCAAGTAATTACTTGCTAATAGTACAATAGGAAGAGTGAATAAACTGAGGTTGTTCTTACAGCTACACTCTGTGTGGTCTGGGGCTTTAATTCGGGATAGATTAGTTCTGTCTCTGAGACTGAATATTCCCATTTTACATGTGATACAAAGCTACAAAAAGTAAAGGTATTCCACTGCCTTCACTACACTGAAAAGTGTCACACTGGCCTTTCTTCTGTGGCAGGCAAATGATAGTAACATATCATAGCCTGCTCCAACATGGCTCATTTATAACCTCACTGATGGAAACGAATCTGCTTTCTCTTCCTGCCTATGCTCTTGCCTGTTTGTGTTCCTGCTCAAGTCTAATTAACACACCAGCATTAAATTGGGGATGTGGGATGACTAGCAATGAATGTAATATTCTTTTTGCAGAGGCAACGTAGGTTTTCCTTTGAGTTGACACCACTGTGAGCTACTACTACTTCAGTATTATAGCTTAGAATTTCAAAAAATCATACCTATGTTAAAGGGAGTGGCTAGCTCTCATTCCCTCTTGTGAAACCTTACAACACTGAACCCCAACTGATCAGTAACTTGACCAGGTTAGGGTCAACACTGTGGGCAGAATGATGATCAAGACCTCAGATGCCATTCTCTAAAACCTCTTGTTTGAATAGCGTGGGTAACAGCAGTAAAAATTTCCAGGGTTCGGTCTGCAGGTTCTTAAACTGTGCATGGAAACGATTTATTGAATTATCTATTGATAAATTTGTGGATCATTTCAGTGTGTTGTTAATTACACATTCCTAACTCGGATCCATGGGGATTCTAGTACTTTCTTTGAAAGGATATAATAATAAATCACTCTACTTCATTCCTTCTGGAATATAGGGAAATTTTACCTGTCAACCTCACTATCAGTCATACGTTTGTATCTGAACATGCAAAATACTAACCTTAATAGGGTGCAAATGTACTGTGCCTTTGTTTGTCTAAATCTAAGATAAATGGGGGGGGGGGGGGGGGGGGGGGAGGGAAGCCTTGAGTGCGTTCAAAAATATGTATGCTTTCTACAAAAAGAAGTAATTTTTTCCACAGAACTGTTAAACTCCTGTTTTGCTTGTTTAGCTTGTTCAGGACAAAAAGTACATAAGACAATAAAATTATGTATATATATATATATATACACGTGTGTGTGTGTGTGTATATGTATCTTGCTCAGAGTGCTCCCAAGTACAGTGGATGAGAAGGTAATGGGGTTGCCCAGTTTGTGTTTTCTATGCCAACTTCAGGCCCTGCAGGTGACCATCCACATCTGAGACATGTGCCATCAAGGCTGTACAAAAAACCCACAATGCTGCTTCTCTTGAGAATCCTGAAGTTCTCACTGAGTTCTCACTGATAATCAAGTTTGCTGTTTCTGATTTCAGACCATGTAACAATACAGCATGCTGTGACTGTGTTCTATTACAAATGATAGCACGTGTGCAAATGTGGCAAAACACAGTATTTTCTTCCCCTGACCCCAAAGAAGCTCACAGCCTCCAGCTAATCCTCTTCCTTCAGCCTGTCTACTAAAACTAGAGATGAAAGCCTGCACCTGATATCATTCTTGCAAACAATTAACCACCTGAGCCTGAAGTGGCTACTCAAAACCAAATGAAGACAGATTCATGAACCAATCAAGTCGCAGAAGCAGTTTTGTTCTGCCACTGTTTTCTTTGTGTAGCTCACTGAGGTTCGGTTGTCTAGTGACATGACAAAAGTTTGTGAATGAAAGAAAACAGAGAGGGGAGAGAAGAGGAGAGTTATAATCACCAAATATTAACTTGGCCACTAACCGCTCTGTATATGGAATAAATAAAACTTCTCCCCTGATTGTCACTGTAGTTTGTAGGCAGATATTCAAAAGGCCATATAACAGAAAACCACTCTATGTGTGGCTCTTTCACCATATCATCAGCTCATAACACAATGCTTTCAGAAAGATCAAAGCAATCGTCTGCATTGGTCTTTATATAAGACTGTGGTGACTGTATTGCTACAGTGTGGCTAGCCACTGGGACTGAATGACTGAATTGGACTCACAGGGGCCGCAGATTGGGCAGGCATTTTCTGAGATTCCTAAATGCCAGGCAGAAGATTCTCTCACAGCTCAGAGCCCCAGGTCAGCTTTTAAAGACAAAACAGCCTTTATGATCCAGTGCTATGTGTCATCTCTCTGCAACTCTGAGACCAGAACTGTCATTTTTCCCTTCTTCTGCACAGGTAATAATGACAAATACAGAAGAACATTTTTTTTTTTTTCCCTGGTTGGAAACTGGAGTGCTGACACATGACACAGGAGGTTCCTGATACAATCTGTAGCAGGGAGCAAGCCAGAAAGGCTTGTAGAGCAGTGCCAGATAGGTTCTTAAAGCTTTCCTACATGGTGACCCCAGGACCTTAGGGGTGAACACCCAGTCCAAAAGCAGTCCTGGTGGTATCTTCTCACCTAAAGACCAGCTGAAGAGCTCTGTAACAGGTGAATATCTTCTGCATTGCACCCAAAGTGTAGCTGTTGTCCTGAGTTTTCACAGTCTTTCATCTTCTGGTATGAATTGAGGCATTGTTTGTCTTCTCTCTCAGTTCCCATTAAGAGTTAGATACTTCCACAAGATTAGATGACACAAACATTTAACCCTCTCATGACACTGTCATTTCATTAAGAATGAGCTCTGTCATTTCCTTGGGAATGCAGCTAGGACCTTCCTGAATATTCAGAAATAGCTACTGCCTTTGCAAAAGATGGCAATGGTAAAGAGGCTATAAGAAAGAGGGAGACAGAAAATGCAAGCAATTAAGGAGCCATGGGTGGAAGTACAACAGTAAAATGATTTTGATCAAGCGGAAGTGTGTGTGTAAGAAAGTGCATTAGTCAAAGACCTGAGAGGTAGTGGGCAACAGCAAATGTGAAAGTATGTATACATATACTTCCAGTGGAGCATGTGTGTTGAAGGAACTCATGTCAGTGTGGACCACTTGGTTCAGATCATTATGGGACACTTTTCTGAAGCAAATACAATGAAAATCTTAGTTTACCTTCCTCCAGAAGGAATATGGTTTACACTCACTTAAACCACTCTTTGTATAAATCAAACTGACATGCTTTTTGTGGTGTGACCCGGAAATTCACTTCATAACCATTCCACTGCTCTGAAACAAAACACTGATGTTTTGTCTGAATCCTCCATATAGGATGTATAGAAATCAGCAAGCAGTGAGGTGTCATTATCCGTAGTTACAGATATAGAAGGAAACCTACAGACATCTCCAAGTATGTATGACCAGGAAAGATGGAAGAGTCATTTTTCCTCTTTACTGAACAGAGAAGTTATATCTGACTCCTAAAAGTTGATCTGAAGCATCTCATTGTATTTTTGCTCAGATGATGATGTGGCATTGAAATGTATACTATTATATCAGTGTTTCTTTGAAATATTGTCCTTTTAGTGTCATTAAAAATAAGGCATATATAATTATAGTATATATTTTTTTCCAATTTTAATTTCTCTACTCTTACGCTTATCTTGCTATAAAATAATAATAATAAAAAAGTCTTTCTCTAGGGCAATCCATGTATGGCCCTAAATATAACAAATACACAGTGGCATCCTTTTCTCAAAGAATACTACATCTAACAGCATAGTGGTTTTATTATTGCTGTGTTCCAATACAAGTTGTTTCTCTTGCAGCTCTCAGGCAGACAAGACAAGACAAAACAAAACAAAACAAGTCTTTGAGAAGTAAAGACATACTTAAAAGGAAAGTGTACTCATTTGTATCTGCATAGTATTCTGATAAGTCACAGGAAATAAATAAGAAAAAAATAAAAATAAAATAATAATAAAAAACATCATAAACTAAAGAGAGGTAAATAAAATCATGAATAATACTGAGATAACACTTTCATTTTTTGAAAGAAATGATGTCGCTGTAGAAATCTATCACAACTGATTCACCAGCTGAAAAAAGGGTATCTGCTAATCTCTCATTCTTAAAAATAAATAAATAAATACATACATACATAAAAAGTCCTTGTTCAAATTCTCTTCCATTTATTTTGGACATTCATGAAAATATTCTCATACACCATTGCTCACCATTGTGAGTATAAATACCTTTTACCCATGTCTTTGCCCTACTTCTATCCCCAAAAAAATGCTGTAGAAATGGAGATGTGAGAATTACTTTTCCATTTATCCTGTCTTTCTTTCTTTGTTCTTTTCTAGGTAAAGAGGCAGCTGCAGTCCAAGACTCTGAGTAGTGTATTCACAAAACAGGATTCACAAGATAACTGGCCTTCATCTTGGTGTTTGTCTATATATTGAGAAGGTAATGGAATGTGAGGAGTTTAAATTGGCAAAACTATCTCCTTATTTTGTCTGTAAATTTATTCAGATAAACTGACATAAAACTCAGTTCTTTGGGATCACAGACAACAACTTCCTTGCAAGAAGTGCAGAATGTGAATTTTTGGGTGCCTCTTATCTTCATTACAGCTTTTTACCTTTTCTTTTTTTTTTTTTTTTCCATGTTTCAGATCACAAATAACTTCAGAGAGATCTAGTGTGATCATTAAGGACTGTATTCAGCAAATGTCAGACTTGCATAGCTGTAGAGCCTCTGCAGGCTTCCACAGCATGACAGCTTTAAAGCTGAAAAGTCTCAGTGTGCCATCCCAGTGAAACTCAGGCACCATCTTCCCTTCTGACTAAATTGAAGCACAGAGGCGCTGTTGAAATACTACATTTAATTCAGGACATCTCTGTTCTCAGGAATGATTCATTGGGCCTCTAAAAGGAGTCCCATGATTTTTTTTTTTGTTCTTCTCATGGTTAATATGCTTCAGCTTTGCATAGTCCCAAAGCATCCTTGCTCTTTTTGACTGCCACATACCAAGCTGCATCCAATTTATTCTGCACTGGCACAGAAGCAGTTTGAGATATCTCCATTTTGATTAATTTTTTTAATGAAACCTAGAATTATTTTTAGCTTTCTACATTGAAATACAATATTAATAATAATATAAAGAAATTAATGATCAGTCATTCTCAGTCCTTGCATCAGAGTAAGGGGTAAAACAGAATCTTTTCATTAAATGATTAGATGGTTCAAAAATCTCATAATGAAATCTGCCCTCATTGCAAACTTCCATCTTTCTGAAACCAGTCCCTGTTTCTCACCAATTATATTCTGCTTTGTTTTACTATCCAAGGGATAAACAAACAATTACACTACAAAGTTGTTTGTGTTACTCTGTTGTCTGAGCTCCATTCTTTCCTTATATGTTTACTCCACTTTTTACCCTGGGCTTGGAAAAGACATCAAGAATGTGAAGGAAAGAAGAGGACAAATGGGGCAAAGGGAATGAGACAAGCTACTCCTAACCATCTGATTCATGAAGGACACTATTAATATATTGTTTGTTTTGCCAGAAATGGGTTTTAAAGCCTCTTTACAGCATGAGAAGGAGAGGAAGCTAATTATAACTTTAAACTTGTTCCTGGGACTTTCAGTGTCTTAGGGTAAATTCCAATAATATATTCCTTTCACTGATGTTTTCATAATAATGATGTTAAATTGTACGTTAAAGGGCCTGTAACATGAAAATACTGAGGTTCACTCAAACTTTGTTTCTGAATGGACAGAATATTCTTGTTGTGTTCATGGATTTGAGTGCCCCTGCAGGCCAAAAATGACCAGAAACAAACATGTTTCTGGTTGTCTGTACCATCTCAGAAGACTTTGCTTCAAGGTAAATGGGAGTAAAGAAACAGGTTATGTTATCTGTAACCTATGTCTCAGGTTACTTGTTTTCTCTGTGATGAAGAAATTTAAATAGTGCACTAGAAACATTCAGAGAATGTTTATTGTTCTGAGCTATTCCTTTCTTAACTGCATGGAAGTCCCAATCCAGTCTCTTTTCTCTCAAAACCTTGACATCAGAGCAGCAATTTGAGATATGATCGGAAACTGTAAAGGGTTTATATCTAAATGTTTCTTTGTACAGACATGTAGATGAAAGTGCTGTTTTCTGCTACCTACTGACATACATCTGCATTTTCCCTGTCAGACACACAAAATTTGAACCTCAGTGACTGTAAATTATGCTTAAATTCACCAGTAAGGTGCTATGATGGATGGACCATATTTGCCTCCCAAAACTTCCAGTAACTCATTATCCCAGGAGCCACATTTTATTTGCTAAAGCAGCACTTCAAGATTCCACATGTAATTAAAAATCTTCATTACATTGGGAATTAATGATCTTTGTAGGTCTCTTCCAACAGAACGATACCATTCTATTCTGACAGTTCTTCACTTGTAACTAATTTGTTGCAATAAATTGGTGATCTCCTCTCCTCTCCTCTCCTCTCCTCTCCTCTCCTCTCCTCTCCTCTCCTCTCCTCTCCTCTCCTCTCCTCTCCTCTCCTCTCCTCTCCTCTCCTCTCCTCTCCTCTCCTCTCCTCTCCTCTCCTCTCCTCTCCTCTCCTCTCCTCTCCTCTCCTCTCCTCTCCTCTCCTCTCCTCTCCTCTCCTCTCCTCTCCTCTCCTCTCCTCTCCTCTCCTCTCCTCTCCTCTCCTCTCCTCTCCTCTCCTCTCCTCTCCTCTCCTCTCCTCTCCTCTCCTCTCCTCTCCTCTCCTCTCCTCTCCTCTCCTCTCCTCTCCTCTCCTCTCCTCTCCTCTCCTCTCCTCTCCTCTCCTCTCCTCTCCTCTCCTCTCCTCTCCTCTCCTCTCCTCTCCTCTCCTCTCCTCTCCTCTCCTCTCCTCTCCTCTCCTCTCCTCTCCTCTCCTCTCCTCTCCCCTCCCCTCCCCTCCCCTCCCCTCCCCTCCCCTCCCCTCCCCTCCCCTCCCCTCCCCTCCCCTCCCCTCCCCTCCCCTCCCCTCCCCTCCCCTCCCCTCCCCTCCCCTCCCCTCCCCTCCCCTCCCCTCCCCTCCCCTCCCCTCCCCTCCCCTCCCCTCCCCTCCCCTCCCCTCCCCTCCCCTCCCCTCCCCTCCCCTCCCCTCCCCTCCCCTCCCCTCCCCTCCCCTCCCCTCCCCTCCCCTCCCCTCCCTCCCCTCCCCTCCCCTCCCCTCCCCTCCCCTCCCCTCCCCTCCCCTCCCCTCCCCTCCCCTCCCCTCCCCTCCCCTCCCCTCCCCTCCCCTCCCCTCCCCTCCCCTCCCCTCCCCTCCCCTCCCCTCCTCTCCTCTCCTTTTTCTTTGGATGGTTCTGTCTTGGGCCAGGAGTTAGACCTGATGATCCTTGTGGGTCCCTTACAACTCAGGATATTCTCTGATTCTGTGATTCTATGAAAACCATTATCTGTTTTGGCATAAGAAGGATCTTTTTCCACTCATTGCATAAAAAATCTGGAGCATTTTCTAACCTGTACAAACAGTGCAGTGGCTGTTAGATAAGCCATAATGAACCATTTTGCACTATAGTAAACTTCATCTAACTTTTATGAGCAAGTGAAATGCACACCTTTTCTGCTGGAGATGGTTCCAGACACAAAACCGATCATTTATTCAGCACTCATCTGTGAACTACATGATAGTACTGCACCAGCTCCATAGGATAAAGAATCATATAAAAGGATAAGATCCTTTCTGGCATCAGAATACAATTCTGATTGGAATGATCTTAACAGCTTTACAGCAGCAGTGACAAGTTGTTTATTTTTGTCTTGAGCAAAGCTCAAGTTCTTGCAAGCCCTTTTTATAACAAAAAAGCTTGTGTAGTTGTGCAGATGCTCCAGACAATAGACACTGAAATTTATAAAGTAACCACTTAGACTGCGTACAAATATTTTCATCTATAAAGACTCTGACAGCTGGAACTTCCACATTAATAGCTTTGAAGCTTTTTTTTTTTTTTTTTTTTTTTTTTTTTAAGAGCTGCATGAAAGCCATAGGCATCATGTAATTTTAATTATGTAAACCAGGGTCCTGAAAAGAGCCTGACTCTATCTTCTTTGCACCTCCCTTTATACCCTCTCTTCAGGTATTTAAGATTGATGAGATTCCCCCTCAGAGAAGACAGGAGTCTTCTCCTCTCTAGGTAAAAGAGTCTCAGCTCCATGCTCTCAGCCTTTCCTTGCAGGAGAGATTCTTCTGTCCCTTGATCATTTTAGTGGCTCTTTGTTGAACTCTCTCCAGTTTGTCCACATCTCCCTGGTACTGGGGTGCCCAGAACTGGACACAGTACAAGTGTAACTTCACCAGTGCTGTGCAGAGGGAAGGATCACTTCCCTCTACCTACTGGCAATACTTTGCCTAATGAAACCTAGGATACCATTACCTTATCTAGTGGCAAGGACACATTGCTGGCTTGTGTTCAACTTGGTATCCACCAAGACTCCCATGTCCTTTTTTTTTTGCAAAGCTGCTTTCCATCTGGGTGATCCCCAGTATATACTGGTGCATGCAGTTGTTCCTAGGTGAAGGAGTTTGCACTTTTCCTAGTTGAACTTAACGAGGAGAGGGACTCTTTGTCAGGAAGTGAAGTGATAAGACAAGGATTAATGTTTCTAAACTAAAAAAGATTAGATATTAGGAAGACATTCTTTACTATGAGGGCGGTGAGGCACTGGAACAGGTTGAGCAGAGAAGTCATGGCTGCCCCATCCCTGGAAGTGTTCAAGACAAGGTTGGATGGGGCTTTGAGCAACCTGGTCTAATGTGTGGCATCCCCGCCCATGGCAGGAGGATTGGAACCAGATGACCTTTAAGGTCCTTTCCAATCCAAACCATTTTACGATTCTAGGTTGCTATCAGCCCATTTGTCCAGCCCATTGAGGTCTCTCTAGGTGGCAGCATGACACTTTGGTGTATCAGTCAATCCTCCCAGTTTTGTGTCATCTGCAAACTTGCTGAGGGTTCACTCTTCCCCAGATCCAGATTATTAATGAGAAGTTAAACAGGGCTGGACTCAGTATCGATCCATGGGGTACATCACTAGTTATTGGCCTCCAACTAGATTTTGTGCCAGTAATCACCACCCTCTGTGCCTGGCATTCAACTAGTTTTTAATCCACCTCTCTGACTGTTCCTCCAGTCCATGCATCAACAGCTCGTCTATGAGGATTTTATAGGGGACAATGTCAAACACCTTACTGAAGTGAAAGTAGACAATATCTACTGCTCATCCCTTATCTACCAGGTCAGTTATTTCATTTTAGAAGTTTATCAAGTTGGTCAAGAATGATTTCCCATTGTTGAATCCATACTGACTACTCCTGATGATTTTCTTCTCCTTCGTGGACCCAGAAATTACTTCCAGGACAAGTTTCTCCATCACCTTCACAGGGATTGGAGCAAGGCTGAGTAGCCTATAGTTCCACAGGTCCCCATTCTTTACCTTTTTGAGGATAGGAGTGTAATGTGTTTTCCTCCAGTCCCTAACATTTCTGCTGCTCCTTCATGGTCACTCTCTGCCCCTGCTCCACGTGGGGTCCCTCCCATGGGATATAGTCATTCCTGAACTGATCCTATGCTGGCTTCCCACAGGCAGCAGCTCTTCAAGAAATGCTCCAACATGGCTCTGTACCACGAGGTCCATCTGTCAGGAGCAAACTGCTCCAGCACGGGTCCTCCACAGGTGGCAGCTCCCCACAGGTCCCCTGCTCCTGCGTGGGCTCCTTTCCACAGGCTGCAGCTCTGGCCCAGGGCCTGATCCTGCGGGGGCTCTCCATGGGCTGCAGCCTCCTCCAGGCCACATCTGTTAGTGTTGGGGAGAATCGAATGGATGTTTTACTAATGTCTCTTAGGTGATGGGTCATACAGTATAATTAAGCATTGCCAAATGTACTTACATTATCAATTAATCTATGTACACTGGAAACTTAGGGAGTACACTGAACATTCAAATGAATCGTTGAAGGGGAACCCTGGGAGGGAACAGGTACAACCTGACCTTGGATAAGGGCCTGGAAATGCTGAAATGAGTTGAAGCAGAACCAAGGAGCGGAGGGAGCATGCGTCGAGTGAGAAAGGTGAAAAGTTTAGCGGAGAGGAAGACTCCTTACTTCATCTGGACGACCACCTGGACGACCACCAGAGTGCGCCACGCATGTGCAAAGGGGAGGGGAGCTAATTAGAATGGAATGCGAGGCTGATGTTGCAACCTGTAATGAATATGTATACCTTACGTAATGTTGAATGTATAAATAATGGCTGGGAAGTAACGGGACTTGAAGCCAGATTTGGGCACCTGCCCCGGCTTCCAGCGCTGAATAAAGCACCTTCATATAATCACTTGGTGGTTATGTGGTTGCTACGCTAACACATCCACCTGCTCCACCGGGGGCTCCAGTGTGGAGATCTGCTCCATGTGGGACCCATGGGCTGCAGGGGGACAGCCTGCTCCACCAGGAGCCTCTCCACAGGCCCCAGGGGAACTTCTGCTGCGTAGCTGGAGCAACTCTCCCCCTCCTTCACTGACCTTGGGGTCTGTAGGGCTGGTTCTCACTCTTCGCTCTCCCAGCTGCTGTTGTGCAGCATTTTTTTTTTTTCTCTTTCTTAAATCTGCTTTCACAGAGGTACAAACAACATCGCTTATTGTCTTGGCTTGCCAGCAGCAGGTCCCTTTGGAGCTGGCTGAAACTGGCCCTTATCTAACAAGGTGTAGCTTCTGCATTCTCCTCAAAGAGGCCACCCCTGCAGCTTTCTTGCTATCAAGTCCTTGCCATGTAAATCCAATATAGTATCACAGACTCCAATTAGATGATAAACAATCAGATAAATCACCATTATCTTATAAAAGAAACTATATATTATTACAGATACTATATTATTATAACAAACTATCACCTTTTGGGAAGGATCAGAAGAGAAAAACATACTGACTCCTTGAATGAAGAAACTTTTCTGCTACTCATCCTTAGATCTGGAAATTGGCTTTTCACTGGATAGTGCAAGAAAGGAAAGTAATTTTTTGTTCTTTTTTTTCTTTTTTGGTAATATTTTTTTACAAGTAAACTTACAGTGTTGCCAACAGGAGATAGATTGTAAAATTTACAGTAGGTGAACCAGGGGAGAGCAAAGATTGTCCTGACTGGAAAGAAAACAAGAACAAAAAATTGAATAAATTTTTGATGCATTTGTATGTTTAGCTTTCAGTTAATACCATTTTCTAGAGTGAGGAAATGCTCTTAAAATAAAATTGTGTGTAAAGTAGCAAAACCTTCTGAAAACCATGTATGTAAAAGAAAAGACAAACCAAAAACGTATGTATTGCAACCTTGAACTCATTTCAGGAGGTTGTACTATACGGTCAAAATAGATCTTACCTTTTTCACATGTGTATGCTATGGTGTTCATCGAAAACTGATACACACAAGGTCATTTATATTAGCCTGGACTCTTTCCTCAAAAGTAGAAGATTAAGTACACTATGTGTTTCTTCATGTAAAAATGCCACTTTATTTTCATTTGCTAAGTGCCCATTTTTGTTTCAGATGATCAGATAAGTGACATTTGGCAATCGTTTTCACAGTCTTGGATATGATCAGAGAAAGAATGTACTGTTTCCCCAATTATTTTTTTCTCTCCTCCTCTCCTTCACCCAAAGATGATCAAACATTAAAACAAAACAAAACAATAACAAAAAAAAAAAAAAAAAAAAAAAGTTTTGTTTTGGATCACATTACAGAATAAGATATTTCTTAGGAAAAAATAATTCAACTATTTTAATTCACTAATTATTTTATATTCTAATTTTTTCTTATCAGACAAGGTTCTGACAACTCAGCAGATCTCTTTCAGTACTGTAAATATATTTCTGTTCTGGGCTCCACAATATGAGAAAGTTATAAAACTATCAGATAGTGTCCAAAGGAGGGCTACAAAGATAGTGAGGGGAAGACATAAAAAGGTTGGTTGAGGTGCTTTGGTTTGTTCAGTCTAGATAAGAAGAGACTGAGGGAAGGCCTCATGGCAGCCTACAGCTTCCTCACAAGGGGGAGTGGTGAGGGAGTCTTTGATCTCTTCTCTCTGGTGACCAGCAATAGGACTGAAGGCAACAACATGAAGTTGTGTCAGGGGAGATTCAGGTTGTGTGTTAGGAAAAGATTCTTCACTGAGAGGGTAGTTGGTTACTGATACAGGCTCCCCAGGGTAGTGTTCATGGCACCAATCGTGCTGGAGTTCCAGAAGCATTTGGACTATGCTCCCAGAAATACGGTTTGATTTTTGGGTGGTTTTGTCTTGGGCCAGGAGTTGGACCCAATGATCCTTGTGTGTCCCTTCCAACTTGGGATATTCTCTGATTCTGTGATTCTATGAATCTTGGGAGGTCTGTGCTAACTGGAAACTAGCCAATGTCATATTGATCTACAAGAAGGGCACAAGAAAAGACCAAGGAAACTAAAGACCTGTTAGTCTAACTTCAGTACCTGAAAAAGTTAAGGAGAAAATTAACCTGAGTGCCAAGGGATCTGGATAGACTGGATCGATGGGCCATGTCCAACTGTATGGCATTCGACAAGGCTAAACTCTGGCTGTTGCACTTGGCTCATAACAACCCCATGCAGTGGTATAGGCATGAGGGGAAAAGTGTCTGGAAAGTTGCTCAGCAGCAGAGGATTTCTGGGCGTTGGTTGACAGCTGGCTGAACCTCAGCCAGCTATGTGCCCAGATGGACAAGAAAGCCAATGGAATCCCGGCTTGTATCAGAAATAGTGTGGCCAGCAGGACTAGGGAAGTGATTGTCCCTCTGTACTCAGCACTGGTAAGACCACACCTCAAGTACTGTGTTCAGTTTTTGGATCCTCAATAATAAATAAATACATACATACATACATACATAAATACATAAATATTAATGTATGTATGCTGGAACACATTGTTTTGGACTTACTTGACAAGGTTTTGGTACTGGATTGGCCTCTATGAGATGAATCCAGTAGCTGCCCTTTGTCCAAAGAGAACCACCAACGGCCAAAAGCTGAGCCTATGAGTGACATTGGTTGTGCCTATGTGAGAGGATATTTAAGAAAGAAAGAAATGCTGCACAACAGCATCTGGGAGAGAGGAGTGAGAAGATGCAGAGACACAACCCTGCAGACAGCAGGGTCAGCAAAGAAGGAAGGGGAGGAGGTGCTGCAGATGCAGTGAATATATAGAAGCAGCAGAGATGAAGTTTTATGGACTGACCACAACTTCCATTACCCATTCTCCTCTGCCATTCAAGGGGAGAAGGTAAAAGAGAGTGGATGTGGGGGAAGGTGGGTTTAGTTTGCTTGTAGTTTCTCACTGCTCTAGCTTGCTAGCAATAGGTAATAAATTACATGAATCTCCCTATGCTGAATCTGTTTTATCTGATGATAATTGTCCTTATCTCAACCCATTACCCTGTTTTCATCATATTCACCATATTTTCTCCTCCTGTTCTGTAGAGGAGAGGGAGTGAGAGAGCAACATGGTGGAGCTTATCTGTCTATTAGTGTGAAGCCACCACAATTGCTGAGAGAACAGCAATGAAGCTGGTGAAGGGACTAGAAAATAATACATGAGGAGTGGCTGAGAGAGCAAAGGTTGTTTAGTCTGGAGAGAAGACCCCTCTCTGAGGGGAGACCTCATTGCTCTCTACAACTACCTGAGGGAGGTTGCAGCAAGGTGTGTGGGTCTCTTTTCTCAGGTGACAAGCAATAGGATGTAAGGAGCTGGCCTCAAGTTGCTCCAGGAAAGGTTTAGATTGGATATCAGAATTTCTTCACAGAAAGTGTGGTTAGGCATTGGAACAGGCTGCCCAAGCAAATAGAGTTGCCATTCCTAGAGGTATTTAAGAAATGCTGATGTGGTGCTTAGGGATATGATTTAGTGGTGGACTTGTTAGTATTAGGTTGATGGTTGGAACCGGAGGTCTTAAGGGTCTCCTCCAACCTAAATGATTATGCAGGGAAAGTCGTTCGTTAGTAATTTGATCTTCTATAGTAAGATCATCTGCTTAATGGATGAAGGGAAGGTGGTAGACGTAACCTTTCTGGATTCAAGTAAGACCTTTGATACCATCCCTCAAAGTACCCTTCTGGACAAATTGTCCAACTGTGAGATGAACAGGTTCATGCTACGCTGGGTGATGAACTGGCTCAATGGTAGAGCTCAAATTTCGTAGTGAATGGGGATACATATAAATGGCAGCCAGTCATTAGTGGTGTTCCCCAGGGCTCAATTTTAGGGCCAGTTCTGTTCTTCATTTCTATCAATGGTCTGTATGCAGGAGTGGAATGCATCCTTTGCAAGTTCGCTGATGATACTATACTGGAAGGTACTGTTGACTCTCTGCAGGGATGAGAGGCCTTGCAGAGAAATTTAGATAGATTGGAGCATTAGTCAATCATCAATGGCAGTAAACTCAACAAAGGAAAATGGTGGGTTCTACAAGTGGGATGTGGTAATGCCAGGCACAAGTACAGATTGGGAGATGAGTGGCTGGAGAACAGCTCAGTAGAAAAGTATCTGGTGGTGCTATTCGACAATAGGCTTAACATGAATCAGCAGTGTTCCCTGGCAGCCATGAGGACAAACTGCATTTTGGGGTGCATTAAACATAACAGAGACAGAGGTGATTCACCCAATTATATTGAGCATTTCTGCAGCCTCACCTTGAGTATTGCACGTAGTTCTGGGGTCCCTGATATAAGAAGGATGTTAAGTCCTGGAAAGTGTCCAGAGGAGGGCAACAAAGCTGTAAGGCACGTCCTGTGAGTAGAGGCTGAGATCACTTGGGTTGTCTAGTCTGGAGAAAAGAGGCTAAGCTCTCTAAAACTTTCTGAGGAGGGGAGATGGAGATGGAGGTGCTCTTTCTTCTCCCTGGTTACCAATGATAGGATATGAGGGAACAGCACAAAGCTCTACCAGGGGAGGTTCAGACCAGAGTTTAGGAAAAATTTCTTTATTGCAAGGGTGTTCAAGCACTGGAACAGGCTTCCTAGCAATTTGGTTGATCTCCCATACTTTCCAGTACTCAAGGGGCATTTGGATAATGCCCTTAATAATATGCTTTAACTTTTGTTTAGCCTTGAAGTGCTTAGGTAGTTGGACTTGACCTTTGAATGTCCGTTCTGAGTGAATTGTTCTACTCTATACAAATGACTATTAAAATATGCACATACAGTACAAAGTAGATGTCATATTTGATTCAGAATCATAACTGGTTTCATATCTATATCATTAATGTTTCTTTAGCTAACTTTGATTTACTTCAATTTATCATTTTGTCTTATCGGTTCCATCAGTGAGAGTTGTTTTAGCTCACATCACCGAAAAAATTAATTATTGTAGAATCTTATTTGTTGACATTTCATAATTATTTCCTAGCATTACCTCCCATAAAGTAATTTGCATCCAAAGCAAAATAATGGAACACTAACAAAAGAAATATTAAAGACAAATATATATATATATATATTAAAAAGGGGAGTCTGATGTATTCTTTCTATAAACTTCAAGATGGCATAAAAACATGCTAGTGAAAAAAATTATGTAGTTAAATCATCATTACTTATGGAAGGGATCTATTTGATATCAGTGAAACTGAATTGTTGAGCAATTTAGTTTTACAAGTAATACGTAGAAATTCCATTGACAGATATTACAGCTTTACATTACATACTCTGTAGAATGTTTTAATAAATATCACCTTACCAATGACTCCTTAAATTTTTTGTAAATGTTCGGGTCAATATACTATGAACAGTGAGATTATGTCACCAGTGACATAATAGTGACAGGTGACCTGTCACTAGTGGGTTTCCCCAAGGCTCCCTTTTAGGACCAGTCCTCTTCAATGTTTTCATAAATGATTTGGATGAAGGACTTGAAGGTTTTTTGAGCAAGTTCGTGGATGATACCAAATTGGGTGGAGCTGTTGACTCTGTTGAGGGTGGTGAGGCTTTGCAGAGAGATCTGGACTCATTAGAGAGCTGGACAATCATCATCAATATGAAGTTTAACAAGAGCAAGTGTTGCATTCTGCTCCTGGGAAGGAGCAATACTGGTTATACGTACAGATGGGGGGATGAGATGCTGGAGAAGAGCCCCACAGAAAGGGATCTGGGGGTTCTGGTTACCAGCAAATAGAACATGAGCCAGTAGTGTGCCTTGGCAGCCAGGAGGGCCAACTGTATCCTGGAGCACATCAAGAACGGCATTGCTAGCCAGTCAAGGGAAGTGATTGTCCCACTCTACTCTGCACTGGTGCAGCCTCATGTGGAGTACTGTGTGCAGTTTTGGGCATCACAGTATAAGAAAGATATAAAACTGTTAGGGAGTGTCCATAGGAGGGCAACAAAGATGGTAAAGGTTCTAGAGGGGAAGATGTATGGGGAGCAGCTGAAGTTACTTGGATTGTTCAGTCTGGAAAAGAGGAGGCTGAGGGGAGACCTCATTGCAGTCTACAGCTTCCTCATGAGGGGGAGCGGAAGGGCAAGCACTGATCTCTTCTCTCTGGTGACCAGCAATAGGACCTGAGGGAATGGCTTGATGCTGCGACAGGGAAGGTTCAAGCTGGATATCAGGAAAAAGGTTTTTCACCGAGAGGGAGGTTGAGCACTGGAACAGGCTCCCCAGGGAAGTTGTCGTAGCACCAAGTCTGCCAGTGTTCAAGAAATGTTTGGACAATTCTCTCAGATACTCAGACACATGATCTGATTTTATATATATATATATTATTTTTTTTTTTTGAGGGGGGGGGGTGGTCCTTTGGGGACCCAGGATTTGGACTCTGATCCTCCGATGGTCGATATCCAACTCAGGTATTCTATGGTTCTATGATTATCTCTTTCTAATCAACAAGAGATACAACAATAAACAGCTGTCTTGGCCTCAGTTTCCCTCTCTCCAAATTAGGACTAAAACTATTTTCCTAGCATTTTATGATGTTGAGAGAGTAATTATTCGATGTTTGCAAAGTGCTATATATTCTAAATGACAAGTATTGCTAAGGACTGTTAACTATCTGCAATTATAAGATTTGTTAACAAATCTTGTAAGATCCTATTCATTTGTCTTCTTTAATATTACTAAAGCATAAAATTGTAATAGTAGATGAAGAGTATGTGTCAGGTGCATATGGAAATTACTAATTGATTACTGTGGTTTTGCTGTAGGTCCACAATTTCTCCATTTGAAGGTTCACATAATACTGATATATCCAACTTACATAAAACTTAGGACTCAAAGTACCAGTCACCCACTTCAATAGTCTGGGTCCTTGTGTTATCTTTTGCTGTAGTCTGAGAACACATTATAAAGTCTGATTCCTACTCTCAACTAGATTTTAAAGTCACTTTGCAAAATACCCAAGGAATAAGGCAAAGACAGAGTCTAGTAATTTGGTCTAGGTTGGAAGGTTTGAGGAAAAGCAAAGATATAGACAGAAAACACTGCAGTTGGCAGTCACTGTTTTTTTGTATATAATGAAAGCTAAAGATAGAGAGAAAAAGTTCAACTAGAATCTTCAATATTTTTTGTGATTAGTTTAACTTTCCAGAGAGTTGTGAGAGTTAACAAAATGTTAATGTGCACAGAAGTTCATAGACTATTTTTGTTGTTGTTGTGGTGGTGGTATTTGTTCCTTTAAAACCAAAAGAAACACTGCCTTATGTTAAAGGACAAAAGTGCATTAGTATCTCCCCAAGAGGATAAGAGACTTAGACTGAGCATATCATTCATAAGCAATTAACCTAAGGGCTAAATAATAATAGGAGGAAGCATATGTATTATTTTCAGTTTTGAAATGACTGTGTGATAGCAGATTATTGAGTATTTTAACTGTACTTATAAGTTCTGAGATAAGAATGTTGTACATGGGCAGGTCTTTGTTGGACACAATTGCAGCATGCTAGCATTGGAAAATATATGTCTATTTGGAATTTAAATGCCTTAAAATATTTGTATATTTTAGACTGTTGTAGTACTTTGAATTCACAACATATGCTTGTGTCCCCTTGATTTAGATGCCTGAGTAAGACAGGGTAAAACTTAGTCCCCGCCCTAAAAAGCTGATATTTTATGATGACTCAGAGAGGACATGGAGAAAGACATTTCATTGCATTCTTTTTATGTGGAAGAAATAGGGAAATTAGAATGGTCCACATTTAAAAGTTTTGCTATTTCAACTGTCTCTACATAGCTACAGCAAGCCCAAAATTAGATGGTTGAAATGCATATTTTAGCTTACTGTGATCCCAGAATCTAAAGAAACCGTTCCTGGCATCACAGAACTGCTTCATTTTGCAACAGAAAACGGCTTTTGTTTTCTTTCTGAGAAGAGTATTCTCTGGTTTCGCTTAGCCCAGAGGTTCCCAAAATTAAGGGTCATGACCAGAAACAGGATCCCAGTAGTTACAATTAGAACACAAGCCTGGAAGAAAATCTGATCAATGTACACTCTTGTGAACATTGTACATGCTAGGTTATAAAACTGAATAGAGCTGAAGCACAGGGCTGAGTGCTGTTTCTTGACTGTCCTGACTTCTCCTTGCTGGTAGACAGCTGAGCACAGCAACGTTTTGTAGCAAATTTCAGTCCCCAGATGATAACCAGGCATGGCTCAGGGGATATACCATCCAGGTGCTCTTTCTAACATGCAGCATGACCTTCCTCACTGGTGTTGAGTGGGAGGAAAGATTAGCTGTTCATGCACAACTGTTGTTATGCTGTCTGCACTCAGAGATGAAAAAAAGCCCTGGACCATTTTATTGAGTTGTACTGAAGGTAGTCAAAGTGGCTAGACAAAGAGTTATTTAGGAAGAGCTATTTTTTTTAACTCATACTTTATTCTGCATTAATTTTCAAGCACAGAAAAAACAAGTTATATCAGTGTAAGAATATTTTGGAGACATAACTGCATGTATATTAAGTAATCCATTGATTTAAGTACAGTTACAGGTAAAACTAACAAAATCTATGCTTTATGTGATTTATGTTCAGGAAAATTTTTAAAGTAGACATTGCAATTTCTTTACAAAATACCTGTTGCAAATCAATAACTTAACCTTCAAACTTCAGTTACGTGCCTGTATTCACAAAGTCAGTCACTTACCCTTGTACTACTGAACATAATTAACATAATTCTTCTCTAAACTGTGGTCAAACTCCTGCAAGTCTTTTTTTGTAACAAAGCATTCCTGTGCTATGCTGAAGTTGAGGTTGCCCAACACAAGACCTGGTGAATGAGATAGTCACAGAAAGAGGGTGAAATTAAGGGGGGGGGGGGGGGGGGGGGGGCGGGGAGAAGAGGAGGGAGGGAACAGGGATTGTAGCATTTTCTCTCTACATGCAGTTCGTCTTTCTGACTTCCCTTGAGAGAAAACATGTCAAGAAATAGTCTCAAGATAATGACAATAACAGCAGAAATGGTTGCATTAATTTATGGGAAGGAGAACAATAAAACATTTCATGAATAACTTTCTTACTCTAAATAATGTTCCAGCTAGGGATTGATGTTTGACAGCTGTGTTCACTGATAGGTAACCTTGTTGCAAGTTTCTGAAGAAAGATGTTCTTCTTCACTGGATTTGTCTCCGCTTTGTAATTTTTTTATATTTTTTATTTTTTTTTCCTTAGAGCCAACACAGCTATTGTTACATTTTAAAATATTTCTATCATGTATTTCTTCTTTGAAATAATTAATTTTTTCTTTGCACTACTTGGCTGATAACATGTCATAATGTAGGCTGCCAAATGCCAAATGACTCTCAGATTCATTCAAGCATTCAAAGCAAGAAAAACCATTCATCTAGATAAGATCTTATCTGACAAGTCAAGCTCAAGAAATCTCAGTATAATTATATGGTGTTAATGAAGGCCATGTATACAGGCACTTCTCAATATTAACCTCTGTGTTAGTATATCAACAGTAATGTGAATCAGTCATTTTAAGTTAGAATAAGTGGATTTTTTTATATTATTTTTTTTTTTACCAAACATCCCTTCCACATAAAAACATTTTATACATTTTAATCTGTTGCAAAGGCTTGCTAAGCTATACTTTTGACAGATATGTTATTGTCCCACTACTGTTAACCAGTTCTGAACAGGTGTTTAGAAAACAATGAACAGCTATTCTTTAATATACAGTGACTGCTGCTTGATATAGCATAGTGAAGAAGATATCCAGAAGATATCTGTGTGGTTGAAATCCCTCAGCAGGATGAGAGCCTGATGCTTCTTGTAGCTGGACCAATAAGGCTTCACCTTGATTGGGCAGCCTGAAGTAGACACCACCAAAAATGTTTCCCTTGTTGGCAGAGTCCCTAATTTTTACCTATAAGCTCTCAGCCTGCTCATAGCTATTTTTTCAGAGACAATTCTTCGTAATCCATCTATTTCTTTCCATAAGGAGCAACCCCCTTGCTCCTCCTTCCTTGCCTGTCTCTTCAGAACAGTTTGTAGCCACCAGTTGCAGTACTCCAGCCATGTGATTCGTCCCACCACATCATGATGATAGCAATTAGGTCATAGTTTTCTAGACGCACCATGGTTTCCAGTTCCTCCTGTTTGTTTCCAGTGCAGCGTGCACTGCTATTGAGGTGCTTCAAATGGGCTATCAGCCACGTTACTTTTTGTAGAGGAGCACACCATGACTTCTTTAAGACAATCCCCAGGTATTTACCCATTTCTTCATAATGCATCAGCAGCCCCTGGTTCTCCTCTGTCATTCAGAATTCCACCCTCTTTCCCCGCTAAATAAGCTATGTTAAAACTCTGCTTATAAGTTCAGCCAGTTTGTTGCTCGGGTCATTCTTTCCCCACTTGGTTAGGTGAGCCCTGTCTGCTGTCAGTCAACCCAGTTTCCTGAAGGTTTGTCTATGATCGCAGAAGCTGAAGCCTCGAGCATGGCACCAGCCACACAGCCAGGCATTCACCTGGTCAGTTTGTCTCCTTCTTGAACCTCCTTTGGTGACTGGGAGGATAGAGAACACCACCTGTGCTCCTGGCCCCTTTAACCTTGTTCCAAAGGACATAAAATCTCTTTGGATATTTCTTGGTCGCCTTGTTGCAACATCATTCAACCCTGCATGGAACAGTAGGAATGGGTTTGCAGGTGCCAGGCTTGACAGCCTATCTGTGACATGACAAATGTGGTTTCCCAGCAGGCAGCAAACTTCAGTAGAGACATTGTCTGAGCAAAGTGTGCTTTGGTGCCTCTCAGAAATGTCTCCAATTACTAACACTCTCTGTACTTTTCTGGTGGTAATGGTTCTAATGCAGGTGAGTGTTTGGACCAGCTTTGCATGGTTGCCCTTTCCTGGGTGTTGACTGTTACACTCTCTTCCTTGTCCCGCCCCAGACCATTGTATCTGTTATGTAGGGGACACTTCAGGGGCAAGGGGAAGATTCCTCCTCCTGCTGTGAGCAGGGATGAAGGGCCAGTTTCCTTTGTATCATGAGTTAGTCAAGTCAGACTGCCCAGGAAGCAAACCTACCTTCCTCTTGCAAAGACCTAAGGCAGGGTTGTCACTCAGCCTGTGACAGCACACAATACCACACATCAATCTTTCCCTCAGATTCCTGGATACTGAACTGCCTATTAAGCTCCTCTTGTAACATGGCTACTTGCTTGAAGAGTTCATCCAGCTGGACACATTTGCGCTATGACATCCACTTCTGCCCTAGGGGGACCTGCTCACTATGCTTCTTTTGATGGATCCCAGGTTACAGTTGGTGTTATGGGCTGAAAACACACATTGCCAGCTCATATAAAATTTTTGATCCACCAACACCCCAAAGCCTCAGGGCTGTTCTCAATTCACTCATCACCCAGCTTACATTCATGTTTGAGATTGCCTTGACTCAGGTGCAGGATCTTGTACTCGTCCATGTTGAACCGCAAGTTGTTTGCATGGGCCCACCTCTCAAGCCTGTCTAGCGCCCTCTGGATGGCATCCCTTCCCTCCAGTGTGTTGACTGCACCACACAGCTTGGTGTCATTGGTAAACTTAGTGAGGGCACGCTCAGTCCCACCGTCCGTGTTGCTGAGAAATATGTTAAACAGCACAGGTCCCAGTACAAATCCCTGAAGGACACTGCTTATAACTGATGTCCTTTTGGACATCAAGCCATTGACCACAACCCTTTGTGGGTGACCATCAAGCCAATTGCTTATCCACTGAGTGATCCATTCATCAGATCCATGTCTGTCCACTTCAGAAACAATTTTGTGTTTGACAGTGTTGAATCCTTTGCACAAATACAGGTAGATTATGTCAGTTGTTCTTCCCTTATCCATCAGTGCTGTAACCCCCTTGTAAAAGGCCACCAAATTTGTCAGGCACAATCTGCCCTTGGTAAAGCCATGTTGGCTCTCACCAACCACCTCTGTGCTCTCTTTGTGTCTTAGGATAGTTTTCAGGAGGATCTGCTCAGTGATTTGATGGGAGCAGAGGTGAGACTGACTGGCCTGTAGTTCCTTGGGTCTTCCCTTTTTCTGTTTTTGAAAATGAGGGTTATGTTTCCCCTTTTCCAGTCACTGGGAACTTCAGTGGACTTCCATGACTTCTCAGATATGATGGATAGTTTCCTAGAAATTTAATCCACAAATTCCCTCAGGAACCTTGGATGCATCTCATCAGGTTCAATGGACTTGTGTACCTTCAGGTTCGTTAGATGTTCTCAAACACAATCTTTTCCTACAGTGGGTGGTTCTTCACTCTTCCAGTTCCTGCCTTTGTCTTCTGCAACTTGAGCAATGTGTCTATAAAACTTGACAGTGAAGACTGAGGCAAAGAAGTCATTGAGTACCTCTGCCTTCTCCGTATCCTGGGCAACAAGGTCTCCCATTTCCTTCTGGAGAGGGCCCACAATTTCCCTAGTCTTCCTTTTATCATTGACGTACTTATGGAAGCCATTCTTGTTGCCCTTGATGTCCCTGACCAGGTAATTCTATACGGGCTTTAGCTTTCCTAACTGGATCCCTGGCTTCTCAGACAGTTTCTTTGTATTCCTCTCATTTTACTCATCTTTTTTTTCCACCCTCTGTAGGCTCCCTTTTTGTGTTTTAGTTCAGCCAGGAGCCCCTTGTTCATTCATGCAGGTCTCCTGATTTTTTTGCCTGACTTCTTTGTTGAGTTACATCACTCCTCAGCTTGAAGGAGATGGTCCTTGAATATTAACTAGCTTTCTTGGGCCTCTCTTCCCTCTATGGCTTTGTCCCATGGTACTCTACCAAGCAGATCCTTGAAGAGGTGAAAGTCTGCTCTTGTGAAGTCCAGGGTACTGAGCTTTCTGTATGCCCTCCTCACTGCACTAAGGATCTTGAACTTCACCATTTCATGGTCACTGCAGCCAAGGCTGCCCTTGAGTTTCACATTACCCACCAGCTCCTCCTTGTTGATGAGAACAAGACTCAGCATAGCACTTCTCATTGGCTCCTCTATCAGTTGGAGAAGGAAGTTGTCATCAATGCATTCCAGGAACCTCTTGGATTGCTTATGCCCAGCTGTGCTGTCCCTCCAACAGATATGACGTAGTTGAAGTCCCCCATGAAGATCAGGGCTTGTGCAAGTAAGGTTACTCCTAACTGTCTATAGAGAGCCTCATCTGCTTATTCTTCCTGGTCAAGTGTTCTGTAGCAGACCCCACTATAATGTCACCTGTTTCTGCCCTCCCCTTAATTCTGACCCATTAGCTCTCTCTCAGTGCCTCACCCATCCACAGGCAGAGCTCCAGGCACTCCAGCTGATAACCGACATAGAAGAAACTAACTCATCTTGTCTCCCCTGCCTGTCTTTACTGAAGAGCCTTGTATCTTTCAATGCCAACACTCTAGTCATAGGAGCCATCCCTCCACATCTCCATGCTGCCAATAAATAGACTTGCATGTGTGTATACCTTTACTCCTCTTGATTGTTCTCCATGCTATGTGCATTTGCACAGAGGCATTTAACACTGGCCCCTGATGAGACTGTTTTATTAAAGTGGCTGGGATTCCTTCTTGCTGATATTCAGGTGCTCTCCTGCTGACCTGTGATCATTTTCCAGGCTCTGAGCTTCTATGCTGAAACTGGCATCAAACTGATAGGAGCTGGATGAAATGAGATTCCCCTCTCCTGACAATTTTAGTTCAAAGCCCTCTTCACCAGCTTGGCAAGCCTGAAGATATTCTTTCCCTCCTCTGACAGATTGACCCCATCAGATCCCAGTAGACCAGGTTTCTCAAAGTGTGTCCCATGATCTAAGTAGCCAAACCCTTCACTGTGCCAGCAACCCAGTAATCATCTGTTGATTTGCCAGATTCATTCAACTGTCCCTTTCAAATCTCTTCCCTTTGAGAAGGATGACTGATGAAAAAATGAAGAAAAGAAACCATAATAAAAATGTTCAATTTTTTTCATACAACTATGGTCCAGGGCTTTGGGAGTGAAGATTTGTTAACAGTTAAAACTTAAATATACAATCTTTACCAACACTTTTTTTTTTAAAAAAAAAAAAAAAGATTTATTCCTTTTAGATATTTCTGTTAATAAGTAGTCTTATACTTGTATATGTATCACATGCAGAGGCACATCTTTTTCTACATATTGTAGTTTATCTGCCAAAGTGTACTTTGTCCAGTGTATTCAGCTTCTGATGTTATTAGAATGCCATATCATTTTTACTCTTTTTATTAATTTTTAAATGGAATTTAAGCAATGGTTTAAATTAACAACCACCTTGCTTATAGTATTAGGGAAATTAATTTATACCAAATCAAGTATTTATTACTGCTTTTAAACCTGGGAATTCTGGAACTGCCAAATTGCTGTAGTGATCGCTTGGCCCTGATAGCTGTCAGACACCTTAGTGTTTATGGTGTGCAGAATTTTCATATGATAAATTAAAGACTCAGGTCTACATGCAATATGACTATGACTAGCTACCTTGAACTGTTAGCTAGTCATATTCCAGGCTTGCTGATTTACTTCCATGCAATGCACAAGAAACAAATACACTACTACTTTATTTTATTGTGCCATATTATCACTGTGGGTTAAATATGAACTTTACAGAGCATTAAAATGCCTAGTGATTGCAAAATTGAGCTTGAAAGAGCAGCAACACCCAGTGCTAATTATTCAATTGTTCAGAGAAAGGACAAAAGTATCACAAAAGCAGTCTCTACCAACAGACTTCTCTCATTTATATATTTATTTATTTAAAATTAAAAGCAAACAAGCAAGAAGTAAGATGATGTTATTCAAAGTTGTCCTGGAAACCTTTCCATTTGAAAAGTAGAGGCCAGAGAGTTGGTCACAGAGCAGACTGACAGTCAGACATTATTGCTTATATACAGAAACATCTCCCTTTGAGCAGTCCATTTATATGCATGAGCACTATTTTCTTTTCAGTAGTAGACAGGTGTCTGATAGAACATTTTAATAATCTCTAAGAATGTAAATCCTGCAACTGATTGGAAATAGAACCCTTTACATTAGTAGTGTTGTGACATGCCAGTAAAATCAATAGAAAATGTGAGATTTACAAATACAGGAGCAATTATGGATGTATTTGAACAAGATCACAATACTAAGGAAACTGTTCAAAATAAATCTATTGCAAATAAACATGAAGTGGAAAACTGTCACCAGTTCAGCCATCCTCTCCACAGGCTTTACTTTTCATATAAGTCCGTTCATAACGCACAAAACATATGATCTTGGTCTGTCAATTGTTCAGTTGCAAAACTGTCAATTCTATAGGTCTCAAAAGTTGATATCTCACAAAAATTGCATATGGGGAAAATGCACTAGTACATTTAAAAAATCTAGTACATCTAGAAAATGTATCTTTTTTACATGATTCATTAACACAGCAGGCATATTCAGTTCCTCAGCTTTTTCACTGTCCTGGGTAACCAGGTCTCCTGTTCCCTTCAGAAGAGGGCCCACATTTTCCCTAGTCTTCCTTTTATCACTCGTATACTTTTAGAAGCCCTTCTTCTTGCTCTTGATGTCCTTGGCCAGATTCAATTATATCTGAATTTTAGATTTCCTAACTGGATCCCCAGCTGCTAGGAGAATTCTTTATTTTATTTATTTTTTTTTTTTTTTTTTGCAGAAAGATATTTTCTCCAGAATACTTTTACTTTGGCATTTTTTTTTTCTGAATTTCTTTCCAACAACATATAAAATTCTGAGTCCATTCTTTTATCACTGAGGTCAAGAAAATGCAGCTGTTGTGTCTTACACGTGACAAGGGCTTGTATGTAACAGGGCTTATATTTCAAATCTACTCCACTGTTGGCTGTTGGTAATATGTTGATAAAAACAGAAAATTTAATCTTCTCTTCCCTTTTCTAGATCTTATTGTTTAATGTTACTCTGGATTCAACTATATCAGCAAAGGCGTACATTTCCCTTTCTTGAAACAAACAAACAAACAAAAATCTATTGCTGTTTTGAAATCTGTACAGAAATAGCAGTTGTGGCTAAATTGTAAATCATGAATCTTTTGGCTAACAAGTTTGATTTTCCATTTAAAAATTCATATTTTTTATGATGAAATACAGAAATAACTTTAATAATTTCTCCAAATATCATTGTAATTTTGAAGATACCATAAGCGTCACTAGTTCCACAACAGCTCTCACATCTCCTTTCAAACTTTTTGCCACAACTAAAAATACTGTTACCACCAAGCTTTATGATGTTTCATTATTGGTGCAGGCTTGGTGCAGTGACTACTTAAGTTAATAGTATGCAAATATGTTTTCTCAGTTCTTAAACTTGGATAGATAAACTTAGGTGAATACTATCTCCCTGAAAGACCTCTCAAGGCATCTAGCTTTTTCTACAGAGAATTTAGTAATGTCAGGACAGCTGGATCTCAACCTTAAATTAATGTTCATATTCAGTTTCAGTTTCATCTTCAAAAAGTTTATTTGAATCCAGAAATTAGGATAGGGCCATGGATTTCTAAAAATATATATTTTTATACCCTATGGCTTTTTGAAGAGTCTAGCACTGTAATGTTTGTTAAATGTTCCTATTAAAGCCCAATAGGCTGAAGACCCTTTCCTCTGGAGAAAGTATGTCACCACCACTTTTTATTAAAATAATAACAATAATCTGAATAATAATTTTATAATGCATTTGCAAAGCAATTTAAGGTTATAATAAAATATCCAACTTACAGTGGTGATTTTGAAAAAAAAAATATTTAAAAGCTTATTCAGACTTTCTATTCCAGATACCTACCTGAGGGATCACAATAGTTGAGAAGTGGGCATAAGAGTTTATTTTACTGGGTAACCATTTACTCATATTTAATGGTGACACACTGCACAAAGTACATGGCTAAAACACACAGCATCTAGAAATATGTCTGAAAACCATCATCTATGCTCACTTAGATCATCATTTCATACCAGAGCGATATAAGCCTCCTGTGCAGTATTTGTATAAAAGTATGCCAAATTTGAAGTGATAAGCTTACATTTCTATCACAGCAGAAACATTATGCAGAAATAGATGCAAGAGTAAAAAGATTCACAAAAACACAGAATCACAGAATGGTTAAGGTTGGAAGGGACCTCTGGAGGTCATCTGGTCCAACGCCCCTACCCAAACAGGGACATCTAAAGCTGATTGTCCACGTCCAAATAGCTTTCAAAGATCTCCGAAGAGGGAGACTCCATAGTCTCTTTGAGCCACCTGTGCCAGTGCTCCATCACCTGTACAGTAAAGAAGTGCTTCCTGAAGTTTAGATGGAACCTTCTGTGCTCCAGTTTGTGCCCATTTCTTCTTGTCCTGGCACTGGGTACCACTGAAAATAGCATGGCTCCAACTTATTTGCACCGTCTCTGCAAGTATCTATAAACAATGATAAGATCTGCCCTGAACCTCCTTTTCTCCAGGCTGGACAGTCCCAACTCTCTCAGCCTCTCCTTTCCAACTGGTAAAGATGTCCTCCTAGATCTGTTATTTGAGAATAGGGACGGATTTGTGGGAGAGGTTATGATAGGTGTCTGTCTTGGACATGGTGACCATGAAATAGTAGAATTCAAAATGTTTGGTGTAAGGAGATAAAAGGTCAGCAGAGTTGCAACCCTGGACTTTAAGAGAGCATATTAAGCTTCTCAGGGAGAAACAGTGTCCCCTGGGAATCATCTCTAGAGACGTTAAAAGTCCATGAGAGCTGCTCACTTTTCAAGGAGTATATTTTAAAAACCCAGGAGCAGGCAATCTCATTGTGCCACAAGTCAAGAAAAGCACAGCAGAAGCCTGACCTGGTTGAACAGGGAACTCCTCCTGGATTAGGGAAAAAAAAAAAGAGAAATGCAATCAAGGTCTGGCTTCACAGGGAGAGCACAGAGCTTCAGTTCACATACGCAGGGAGAATACCAGAAAAGACAAAGCTCATCTTGAGCTGATGCTGTCCAATGCTGTGTCAGACAACAACAAAAAAAGGATTTTTACAGTATGTCAACAGCAAGAGGAGATCAAAGGAAAACATTGGATTGATACTTGATGCTAGTTGTCACCTGACAAGTAAGGGTTAGGAAAAGGTGGAGGCATTTAA